>NW_022437049.1:3696923-3733705 GCF_009761245.1 Sapajus apella | reverse complement strand
TTTTTTTTTTTTTTTTGAGATGGAATCTCACTCTGTCTCCCAGGCTGGAGTGCAATGGCCTGATCTTGGCTCACTGCAACATCTACCTCCTGGGTTCAAGTGATTCTCCTATGTTAGCCTCCTGAGTAGCTGGGATTGCAGGTGCCTGCCACTATATCCTGCTAATTTTTGTATTTTTAGTAGAGACAGGGTTTCATCATGTTGGCCAGGCTAGTCTCAAATTCCTGACCTCAAGTCATCTGCCTGCCTTGGTCTCCCAAAGTGCTGAGACCAAGGTGTGAGCCACCAGTCACGCTATCACCAGCTGAGATAGGTCTTTCTTAAAAGTAAGAGGAAAGTGGGGAGAGAGGGGAGAGAAAATGACAAAGGCAGAGGCTGAGAATCTAACAGGTGTGACCAGTTCTGCTGATCAATGACAGCAGAAGCCTGTGAGCTTCCAGTCAATAGACTACTTAATGGAGGAATGCTTCACATGTTATAAAAAACACTGGAGTGTTTTGAAAGTGAGAAACAATAGCTGTATAGGATAGCTAGCAGTTAGTGTTGTAAGGAAGACAGATATTTGTGCATTTCTGCATCTTCCAAGTTTCCTGCAATGAGCATGTATTACTTTTACAATTATAAAACACGTGCAAAAGTGCCCTTTTAAAATGAAAAAAGGTCCATGAGTGTAAGTGATATGCTTTGGAAAGCCTGGGTGCTCGTTGTTCACTCTTGGTGGTATGTGTTTTGTCTTTGTCCTTTTGAGACATTTTGTTTTAATCTGTTGATGACAATAACCTGTTGATAATATAACTTGTGGATGACAAATAAAATGACTTATGATTGATTATCACTTTCTTTAGGTCACTGAACTTACATTATTTCCATCTGACCACGGTAGAGTAAGTCTTTTGTTCCTTTATTTACATGTTAAGTGGTTTCAAGAAAACCCTGGGTTCTAGATAAACCCAACACATCCTAATTTTCTGAAAAGAGATGATTTGATTGACAGTGACACCTATTATTTACCAAGTTAAGCATGACTCCCAAGCCAGACTCCCAAGCCAGACTTCTAAGATTCCTTATAATAAACACCAACCTAGAATTTCCCATGGTGCTTCCTCAATTCCTACTGTCTGAAATACTTCACTCTCCAGTTCCTTGTTTCTATCAACCATTCCCTGGACTGATTCCAAATGCCCTTTTCTTCAGAGGTAGAGCAGAGCCTCTGGGAGGATGCAGCCTGGCTCTGCCATTTAGCCATGTGTGGGCAAGTCAGCGCACCAAGCCTCGGTGTGCTGATCCGTGAAATGGAGACAATAACCCAATGCACAGAATTGTTGGGCTGCAAAGATTCAATTAAGTCACACTGAGCACTTGGCACAGTCTTGGTGCATAGAAGATGCTCAGGAAATGTTAGTTATTTTTGTTCCTCATTCCCAACAAACTCTCCAGACATTATTCCTTCTCTTCTTGAAGTTGCCCAGGTCTTCAGACAAATCTATTGGTAACCTCCAGTCCTGGAGGTAGCCTCTGTATCCTTTACTAGTTCTTCAAGAATGTGGCTTTGAGCCTTGCCTGACATGGGTGTTCAGGAAAGATTGGTTGAATTCATCGAATTGCAAATGCTGGCATTTTGACCAAGTAGGAATTTGTCACCTGATAGGTTTTGGAATTTTAATAAAGAATCATAGCAATGAGAATAGCAGGTGGTTCTTTCCCACTCAGCCCTTTTGGGGTGCTGTGATTGCTCAGAGAGGGGGCAGTGCCTTTTTAAGCTCTTGAGATGGTTTCAATAGGCTCTGTTCATTCCATCCTAATATTCCCAACAGCTCTGTTAAGAATTCTGTATTGTATCTTTTAAGCAAGCTCTTGTTAATAAAACACCCCACCTTCTGTTTCCGGGGGTAACGTTATAATCATGTTCCTTTCAAGCAGATGAATTTCCTACAGCAGTTTGCAAATGTTAATCAGGTAACAGCCCAAGAAGAAAATGTTTTTCAGAAATGTGGATCGGAGAGTTAAAAATGTCATTTCCTAAGCAACACTGCTAGCGGCACATGCCTCTGCCACAGCAAAAATGTGATCAGAAGTCCAAAGCTTTTCAACGTGCCTGCCTGACCGCATCAGCAGATGTAATCAGCTGCTGGAAGAGGAGAGAAGCTCAATTCTCAAATGTGACATCGTGCGGGCTGAAAGGACAATACATTTGGTATCAGAAGACCTGGCTTTACACTCTATCATTTACTAACTGGTTATCTTGAGCAAGTCACAAAACACCTCAGAGCCTTGGGGTCTTCATTTGTCAAGTGGAGGTAAAACCCACAGCATAAGATACTCTGATGATCAGATGAGACAGTCTGTGTAAACTGTGGAACATTGCTCCTAAATGGAGTGTTCCTATTTACATGGTAGCCACTCATGATTGGAGCCTATTTATAAAATGTAAAGGGTAGAGAGAATGAAATAAGGTGTTAACACAGATTATCTATCTATCTATTTATCTATCTATCTATCTGTCTATCTATCTGTCTATCTGAGACAAATTCTCACTCTGCTGCCCAGGCTGGAGTGCAGTGGCACCATCTCAGCTCACTGCAACTTCTGCCTCCCAGGTTCAAGAAATTCTCCTTCCTCAGCCTCCCAAATGGCTGGGATTACAGGCATGCACCGCCATGACTGGGTAATTTTTGTATTTTTAGTAGAGACAGGGTTTTGTCATGTTGGCCAGGCTGGTCTTGAACTCCTGACCTCATGCGATCCTCCCACCTTCGCCTCCCAAAGTGCTGGGATTACAGCCCTGAGTCACTGTGCCCCGTCTACTTGTGGCCAGGTGCCACAGATCTCAACTTAAAATAATAAAATTAATAAATAATATAAATAAAAATAAATAATAAAAGCAACAAGTAATCACTATACATAAAAATTTTAAAAATATAAACAATACAATTAGGTAGATACATTGTTTTACATAAGATTGTTTGTTCCAGGTAGTAAGAACCCATTATATGTCAAATAGAATTCAGTTTACAAGTTTAACACCTATCTATTTTTTACAATTTAGTTACATCTGAACTTTTTTGGTATGATAGAAAGAATAACATTCAGAAATTGTGGAAAATCTGACTCTTTTTCTTTAGGTTACTCTAATACTAAGATAAAGTTTAAGTCAAACACTAAACTCCATTAGGGAAAAATGAAAATTTTATATGTTTGGATTTAAATCTATTAGAGTGACAGTCAATTTACTATCTCCCAACAAGCCGAGAAGACAAAGCCCAGGAATGTGAGATTTTCTGACTAGTAAGAAAATCTACCGACTGTGCCAAGTGGTGGATTAAATTAATTCAAAGCTAGTATGCTCATTTTACAACTTAAGGGAACAAATTCAATTTCCTAAATAAAAGTTTTATGACTTAAGTGAACAAACACAATTTCCTATAGTAAACAAGTATAGTTTGCTTATTTATGGTTAAACAATTTGCATTTATGTCTGGTGTCCTCCTATTAACTATTGGTAAACAAAGAGAGGGTTTTATTATGAAGGTAATGGGATCTGCCTAGTTAAATCTGTTTAATCATAAAAGACCTTTGCCCTACCTGGATCTGTGATTTTACCAGGACTTAACTATTAACCTGCTCACTCTTACATTTCCCAAGAAAAGTAAGGGCTGGCCTACCATTCTGGATTTCCCAAGGCTTTTCATTGAATAAGATGGAGACTTAGATGTGAGTAAATGAGGTCTGCCTAAGAAATCAAAACCTATCACTTCCGGTTTCCCCAGCATTGATGCAAGACTGTCTCCAACTGGCTATGTGACTTCCCCTAATTGGCTATAGGATGAGGAGGAGTCTGAGCTGGTGGGGTTGGTTCATCCATCTCTAAGGGGTGTTTATATCTTGCCCTTTATGCTTCTTTGTATTTCTGGAGCTGGAGCTGTGTTGTGGGTAGTGGCAGGCAGCCTGTGATGGAAAGTTGAACTTTCTACTTTCAAAGCTTCTACTTTCAAAGTTCTTTAGATAAGAGAGCAGCTCGTGATGATTTCTTAACCAAAGAAATACTGTCAGTATTTCTTTAAACAAATCATTAAAAATAAGCAATGAACAGACAGGCAAAGCTATTGCCTAGTCTCTAGTTCACTCCTCTGCTTTCCCCCTTCTGGTCCTGCACTGGCTCCACTGGGTGGAATAAATCCAGCTCATGTGACATGTCAGGTCTTGCAGAGAGGGGCAGTGGGCAAGACATCTCAGCTGGTTTCTCCCAATGGAGGGTTTGACTAGGATGGGATTTCCTGCAGGTCGTGTGTGGAGAGGTGGTGGAAATCATTTCTCATCTCAACCCCTCCTTCCCCATTGTGAACACCACTCCCCTCCCAGGGCCTATCAGGCACATCCCTTGCTCTTTTCAATAAAGCCCTTTCACTTGGGGTAAGCTCTGTTAGGTGGGCATGTGCTATTCAGCTTAGCTTTCATGCTCTGCACTGAGATATTATCTGCCCATAGCCCATTACAGCAGGTTTGAAGGCTGCCTGAAGAACTGCAAGTACCTCATGCTGCTGTGCCTTCTCTAGAACAATTGAACAGCATGAGTTTTACCAACATAGTTAATCAGGATTGCTGCACATCCCCCCCTGCCATGAGGCTCATTTATTACCAAATTTAAGCATATTTCTTTGACTGATTTCTTCAACATTATTAGGTGCCATTGATTCCAAAAAATTGGGGGAGTACATATTTGTGTGTGTGTGTGTGTGTGTGTGTGTGTGTGTGTGTGTGTGTGTGTGTGTACAAGGTTTGAGTAATGCTTTTGCAGAAAGAGAAACTTCCAAATACACACTACTTATCAAGGAACCTGTATTTCAAGGAGTGCTAGAAAATCCAGCAGAGCAGCTATTAAACCACCTCCATCCCACCATGACAAATAGTCCAATCTAGCCAGGATTCCTTTCTTTCTTCTCTCTCCTGGCATTTACAATTTGACAGCAAACTTTTGGACTCTAGGGACTTAGCTTCTTCCAATCCATAATTACATTCTTAAAAACTCAGTCCCTTAGAGACTCACCGGGACCTTTAAGTTCTTTTGATCTATGTGAGGAGGCATTCTATATTAAGAACTGCTGATCTTTTCCTGGGACCCCCCATCTGGAAGGACTGTCTAAATGATTCTGCTTGCATGGTTGGCCTGGCATGAGGTAACATCTCTCTTCAGCTGCTGTGGAATGTTCCTTGGAAGACAGGTGCTCTAGGTGCAATTATGGCTAACAGGGATGTCAGCCAGAGGAGGCGTCTGCTGATGGGGATGGCGCATGCATGTGGCACTCACTGTTTCTCTGTAGATCCCTGCGACTCCCCTTCTCACTTCCGCCGTCTGAAACTCCCTTTCACCAGGGGCTCTCAGCTCCGCATGTACCCCTTGCAGTTCCTTAACCTGCTGCCTTATACCATGGAGCAGGCGGAGAGCAGCCAGTGTGGGGGACTCTTGCTCCTAGTCAGGGATGGGAGCAACCCTCTGTGAACCTGCTCTTTTTGGTTTGGCTTTGGCTTTTCTCTGCTATATTCAATAACCAATAATTCCACATCCTATTTTCTGAGGGCCCTGTTCACCCTGACCTCCAAGGAGACAGAGTTGTTGGATCATTATATGTGAGCAGTGAAGCTGGGCGTCGTGGCTCACACCTATAATCCCAGCCCTTTGGAGGGTTGAGGTGGGAGGATTTCTTGAGGCCAGGAGTTCAAGACCAGCCTGGACAGCACAATGAGACCCTCCTATCTCTAAAATAAATAAATAAATACATAAATAAAATTAGGCCAGTGGTGCATGCCTGTAGTCCCAACTATTTGGGAGGCTGAGGCAGGAGGATCACTTGAGCCCAGGAGGTCAAGGCTGCAGTGAACCATGATAGGTAGCACCACTGCACTCCAGCCTGGGAGACAGAGAAGACTCTGTCTCTAAAATGTGTGTGTGTGTGTGTGTGTGTGTGTGTGTGTGTGTGTGTATGTGCATGATTGTATATTTGCATTGTATCCTGGGCCTCTAGTGTGTACTGTCCAATATGGTAGTCTCCAGCAGCATGTAACTGCTGAGTACTTTAAAAATGGCTAGTCTAAATTAAGAAGCTCTATAAGCATATGAAATACACACCGGATGGCTGAGCACGATGGCTCATGCCTGTAATCCCAGCACTTTGAGAGGCTGAGGCAGGCAGATCACCTGAGTTCAGGAGTTCGAGACCAGCCTGGCCAACATGGTGAAACCCTGTCTCTACTAAAAATACAAAAAAAAAAAAAAAAAAAATTAGCTGGGTGTGGTGGTGGATGCCTGTAATCCCAGATACTTGGGAGGTTGAGACAGGAGGATTGCTTGGACCTGGGGGGCAGAGGCAGTGAGCCGACATCGCACCACTGTACTCCAGCCTGGGCAACAAGAGCGAGACTCTGTCTCAAAAAAAAAAAAGAAAGAAAAGAAAGAAATACACACTGGATTTTGGACACCTAGTATCAAAAAAAGAATGTAAAATATCTTGTTAATAATATTTTATATTGATTATATTTTGAAATGACAGTATTTTACATATATCAGGTTAAATAAAAGATTTTCAAAGTTAATTTCATCTGCTTCTTTTTAGTGTTCCTTAATGTGGCTTCTAGAAAATTTTAAGTTATGTTTGTGGCTTACCTTACATTCCTTTTGCTATAGTGCTGCCCTAGTGTATGTGTGAAAAGCCAGGCAAGCTACTCTGGAGGCTGAGGCATGAGAATCTCTTGAACCCAGGAGGTGGAGGTCACAGTGAACTGAGATAGCACCATTGTACTCCAGCCTGGGTGACAGAGCAAGACTCCGTCTCAAATTAAATAAACAAATAAATAAATAAATAGGCAGGTGGGGAGAGATTCTGAGCAGGGATTCTGAGAAAGCACATCTTCATGACGCTTTTTTTTACGATGCTTTCTGGCTCCCTCTAAGAATAAGGGTGGCTCTGATGGGGGTTTGGTGGGCATGAACTACTGCAGTAGTCCCCTGTCCTGTAGTGTGAGGTGGGGGGTGAGCAAGAAGGGAGGAGGTAAAAGAGAAAGCTAAGTCATTGGCAGAGGCAGAAATTCCTGGCCCTGGATGGAACAGTCACAGCCCTGATGCGTGGTGGGCCTCATCAAGGCGGGGCGGGCAGGGCTGGTCGAGCAAGAAAACACCTGAAAGCTCAATTAATCTGTCCCGCTGCCCCTGGGAAAATAACGGCTAAGTCATTTTGGCACCTGTGGGGATAGAACCAGGCTGGGGCACTGTGCCTCTGCCACCAGCTCTGTGACCTTGTGAAAGTTGCTCTTCTTCCCCAGGCTTCAGTTTGCTGATCTCAAATTGAGGGAGCTGAATCTGTTCAAGGTCCCCCACCAACCTCGACCCTGCATGCATTATTCTATCACCTCTCGCAAAGTTGAACACTCAACCATGTTCCCCTCCAGGATGAGGGACCGATCACCCTAGTTTGCCCGGGACTGATGGGTTTCCTGGGGCACAGGAATTTCAGTAATAAACTGGGACAAGGCCAGTGGCAGAGCTGGGACTAAAAACCAAGTAGTTACTGAACGGTGTTTGTGGGAACAGGGAGCAGGGTTTGTACAGGAGGGGACTGGTGGGGGAGCTGCAGAGTGGAACGCCCCTTTTTCTTCTTCCCTCAGCCGCCCCTGGAGCAGCAGCTGTCTCTGGGATGACTGACGGGTGCAGAAATGGGGAGAGAATGTACAGGTGAGTTCTTTTGGCAATGCATTTACTCAGGTGCCTCTCCCTCGCCTAGCCCTCAGCTGCTGTAAGGAGCCCATCAGGCCTGAACCGTGGAGGGTAGGGCCTTACCGCGTCTGCTTCCGCCCATTCAGTGTGAGGTTACCAGAAACAGACTGTTCCTTCCTGTACCTCCCTCCATAAGCAGAATCGTTCTAGAACCAAGACTGTCACAGGTAAGCATGAAAATGGTTGTTACTATTTTTATTTTATTTATTTATTCATTTTGAGATGGAATCTCGCTCTGCACCCAGGCTGGAGGGCAGTGGTGTGATCTCGGCTCCCTGCCACCTTCGCCTCCTGGGGTCAAATGATTCTCCTGTCTCAGCCTCCTGAGTAGCTGAAATTACAGGCGCCTGCCACCATGCCCAGCCAAGTTTTGTAGTTTTAGTAGAGACCAAGTTTCACAATGTTGGCCAGGCTGGTCAGGAGCTCCTGACCAGTTAGATCGACCACTCATTTCGACCTCCCAAAGTGCTGGGATTACAGGCGTGAGCCACCACACCGGGCCTGTTACTATTTTAAAAATTAGGAACTGCTTCTCTCTTGAATAGCAATTATTTTTTATTCTGTTTCCTCAGTACTCAATGGGGGCAGCACCCCCCGCCCCCACCATGTGTGTCAGTTACTGCAGCTGAGTAAAAGGCTGCACTCACATACAGTTCCTAGCATCCAAACCCGAGCTTTATCCGGCACACGGCTTCTTGGGGGCTTCTCTGCAGCCCAGGCAAGGCTGGTTGCTTAGGAATCCCTCAGAGTGGTGGTTAAAACTGCACATACCTGAAAATTCTGAATGAGTAGGTCAAAGGTGAGACAAGGGAGTCTTGGGTGTGAGCTTGGAAAAGCTCCAGGTCAGCTTGGTGCACAGCCTGGTTTGGGAGTGAGCAGTTGTTTGCAGCCCTTGCTGCACCTTAGAATCACCTAAAAATCCACATGTCCAAGCTGCCCCACAGACCTATAAAATCAGATTTTTGGCGGGGATGGTGGCTCATGCCTGTAATCCCAGCACTTTGGGAGTCCGAGGCGTGTGAATTGCCTGAGTTCAGGAATTTGCGACCAGCTTGGGCAACACGGTGAAACCCATTCTCTACTAAAATACAAAAAATTAGCCAGTGTGGCAGTGTGTACTGGTAGTCCCAGCTACTCAGGAGGCTGAGGCACAAGGATTGCTTGAACCCGGGAGGTGGAGGTTGCAGTGAGGCGAGATCAAGCCACTGCACTCTAGCCTTGGCAACAGAGTGAGACTCCGTTTCAGAAAAAGAAAAAATCAGACTTTCTAGAGGTAAGATCTGGGTATCAGTATTTTTAGAAAAGCTCTCCAAGACCTTTAAAAATCTATCAAAGTGTGTTGATGAAGGCATTATGCTAAGAGCAATCAAACAGAAACTAAACAACAAATACTGTATGATGCCACTTAAATGAGATTCTTAGAGTAGTAAAATTCATAGAGATGGAAAATAGAATGGTGGTTTCCAGGGCTGTGGGGACAGGGGATGGGGAGTTATTGTTTAATAGGTACAGAGTTTCACTTTGGGAAGATGAAACGGTTCTGGAGATGGTGGTGATGATATTTACACAGCAATGTGAATGTACTTGTACCCTAGTTTATTCTCACACCGATAGAAAGAAATACCTGACTGGGTAATTTATAAAGAAAAGAGGTTTAATTGGCTCACAATTCCATAGGCTCTACAGGAAGCATTGCTGGGGAGGCCTCAGGAAACTTCCTATCATGGCAGAAGGTGACAGGGAATCAGGCACATCTTACCAGGCCAGGGTGGGAGGAAGAGAGTCGGGGCATGGGGTGGGTGCTACACACTTAAACAACCAGATCTCGTGACAACTTACTATCACAAGAACAGCACTGAAGGGGAAATCTGTCCCCATGATTCAATCACCTCCCACCAGGCCCACCCCCAACATTGGGGATTACATGAGATTTGTGCGGGGACACAGACCCAAACCAGCTGGAGGACCAGCTGCCTTCACAGCCCAAGGACCAGCTGTCTTCACAGCCCTGGTATCTTGGCTGCCAAACGTCTCCAGCCCTGGGTTCTGCACTCACAGCAGCAGTGGCTGCCTCAGTTAGAGGGGGAATACCAAAGCTGCTCAGTGACCAGAGGAGGGCGACAACATCCCTGCTTTTCACCCTCTAAGAGCCATTCTTCCAACAGACAGGTTTAGGCTTTCCAGACTGCACTTGGAATTCTCACAGCAAGGAAGGCTTTGTTCTGTTGCAGGGGAAGGAGAGGGAACTACTCTTCACAGCAAAGGCGTGCAACTTTTTTCATTCGTGTCTCTAGCCTTTAAATAGGTATTTGCTGAAGACTTTTGATGTGCTTTGTGCTAATCGCCTGAGGATTACCTTGCCTTGTTGTATGGGAGCAGTAGCCTCTGCCCTCCCGTATCTCTGGCCACAGGTGTATCTTTGCACTGCTGAGGTGGCCTAGCCCAGTCCACTCACCTTGGCTTGGGCTGCTCCAAGGGAAGCACCTCTGCCTGCTTTCCTGGGCTGGCTAATTTCCCCTCACTTTTTCAGAATCCATGCCATGCTCCTTCTGTGTGTGTGTGTGTGCGTGTTTCGAGGAGGGGTAAGTAAAATTCACATAATATAAAATTAATCATGTAACCATTTAAAAGTACACCATTCAGGCCAGGCTGAATTGTACACTGATTACAGGGTCATACCTGTAATTCCAGCACTTTGGGAGGCTGAGACAGGCGAACCACTTGAGATCAGGAGTTTGAGACTAGGCTGGCCAACATGTGAAACCTTATTTCTACTAAAAATACAAAAATTAGCCAGGCCTGGTGG
Organism: Sapajus apella; assembly: GCF_009761245.1. Classification (NCBI taxonomy): domain Eukaryota; kingdom Metazoa; phylum Chordata; class Mammalia; order Primates; family Cebidae; genus Sapajus; species Sapajus apella. The sequence goes on along the minus strand of NW_022437049.1, from coordinate 3,723,134 downwards.
CACACACCTGTGATCCCAGCTACTAGAGAGGCTGAGGCACAAGAATTGCTTGAACCTGGGAGGCGGAGGTTGCAGTGAGCCGAGATCATGCCGCTCCACTCCAGCCTGGGCAAAAGAGCAAGACTGTCTAAAAAAAGAAGTATACAATTTAATGATGGTACATTCATAATTTTGTGCAACCTTTACTACTATCTAGTTCTGGAACATTTTTATCACTTCAAAAGGAGTTCTGTACCCTTTATTCAGTCACCCCCCTTTTTCCCTTTTCCCCCAGCCCCTGGGAACCACTAATTTGCTATCTCTATGGGTTCACCTGTCCTGGACATTTTGTATAAATGGAGTCACATAATATATGGCCTTTTGCGTCTGACTTCTTTTGCTGAGCATAATGTTTTTAAGGTTCATCCACGTTGTAGCCTGCATCAGTGCTTCATTTCTTTTTCACACTGGACAGTATTCCCATGCAAGGATTGACCACATTTTGTTTCTCCATCCACTTGTTGAAGAACACTATTTAGATCATTTTTATCTTTGGCTGCTGTGATAAAGCTGCTATGAACATCCGGTTACATGTGTCTGTTTGAGTCCCTACTTTCAAGTCTTTTGAGTGTATATGGAGTGGAATTGCCAGGTCATATGGTAAGTCTATGTTTAACCACCAAATTGTTTTCCACAGTGTTGCGCCATTTTTCATTCCTGCCAGCAATGTACAAGTGTTCCAACTTCTCCACATTCTCACCAACATTTATGTTCCATTAAAAAAATTATGCCCATTCTAGTCAATGTGAGGTGGTATTTAATTATTATTTTGATTTGCATTTTCCTAATGACTATTGATACTGAGCATCTTTTATGTGCTTTTTGGCTGTCTGTATAGCTTCCTTAGAAAAATATCTACTCAGGTCCTTTGCCCCTTTAAAATGCTAGGTTGTCTTTTTGTTATTGAATTGTAAGAGTTCCTTATATATTCCCGACTCTAGACTCTTATCAGATATATGATTTTTAAATATTTTTTCTCATTCTGTGGTCTGTCTTTTCATTTTCGTGATAGCATCTTTTGATGTAACAAAGTTTTACATTTTTGTTTTTGTGAGATAAGGTCTGGCCATATCGCCCAGGCTGGAGTGCAATGGCATGATCTCAGCTCACTACAATCTCTGCCTCCCGGGCTTAAGCCATCCTCCTGCCTCAGTCTCCCAAGTAGCTGGGACTACAGGCATACACCACCGTGCCTGGCTAATTTTTGTATTTTTTTGTAGAGATGGAGTCTAATAAAAGCTAACTAGATCTTTGAAACTCAATTGGTGGAAATTTTGTTCTTTGATAATCTGACCTTTATTAAGAAAATATATTTTTTACTCTCTCTTACTTTTAACTGGTCGTTTGCCTCTCAATTCTTAAGCCTCCTCTTCTCTAGTAACATTTCTCCTACTCCATGACAGCCACCCACTTTCACTGGTATTTCCTTATCAGTATCTCCACTCTCCCTGATCATAGTTTCAGAAACCCCAGGCTCCAACCACCACCTCCTATGTCATTAGGGAATTGCAAATTAAAAAAATAAGGTATCACTACACACCTATTAGGATGGCTGAAATCCAAAACACTGACAACACCAAATGCTGGTGAAGATGTGGAGCCACAGGAACTCTTCTTCATTGTTGGTGACAATGCAAAATAGTGCAGCTACTTTGGAAGGACAATTTAACAGTTTCGTACATAGCTAACATAGTTTTACCATATGACCCAGCAATTACACTCCTAGGTATTTGCCCAAATGAGTTGAAAACTTAGGCCTACACAGAAACCTTTTTTTTTTTTTTTTTTTTTTTGAGACAGAGTTTCGCTCTTGTTACCCAGGCTGGAGTGCAATGGCACGATCTCGGCTCACCGCAACCTCCGCCCCCTGGGTTCAGGCAATTCTCCTGCCTCAGCCTTCTGAGTAGCTGGGATTACAGGTACGCGCCACCATGCCCAGCTGATTTTTTTATTTTTAGTAGAGACAGGGTTTCACCATGTTGACCAGGATGGTCTCGATCTCTTGACCTCGTGACCCACCTGCCTCGGCCTCCCAAAGTGCTGGGATTACAGGCGTGAGCCACCGCGCCCGGCCAGAAACCTTAACACAAATATTTATAGCAGCTTTATTCATAAATGCCAAAATTTAGAAACAAACAAGATATCCTTAATATGTATAAATGGATAAACAAACTACAGTATATCATAAAATGAAATATTATTCAGTAATTTAAAAATGAGCTGTGATGCCATGAAAAGATATGGAGGAATCTTAAATGCATAGTGCTAAGTGGAAGAAGCCAATCTGAGAAGCCACACACTATATAATTCTAAGTATATAACATTCTGGAAAAGTCAAAACGATGGAGACAAAACGATCAGTGGTTGCCAGGAACTGGCAAAGAGAGAAAAAGAGGTAAACTTGTATAGCACAAAGAATTTTTAGGGCAGTGAGGCTATTCTATATGATACAGTAATGATGGGTAGATGCCATTATACATTTGTCAAAACCACAGAACTGTACAAACCAAAGTGTGAGCCCTAAGGTAAACTGTGGACTTTAATAATAGTATATCAATATTAGCTCATCAGCTGTAACAGATGTGTCACACCAATGCAAGATATTAATAATGGGGGAACTGAAGGGGGAAAGACAGAAGTGAATGGGAATTCTTTGTATTTTTTGTTAAATTCTTCTGTTATCCTAAACTCTTTTTAAAAAATTTAAACCTCAGCAAAAAAAAAGGGCGAGAGAGTACTCTTTCTGTGTCATTGTTCCCTTTTGCTCTCTTTGACTGCTGTTTACTTGAAAGTGTAATGCTGAGAACTGCTGTATCCATCCCATCTTGCAACTCTGAAGGCACGAAGTAGAGAACAAAATTCAGCACCTTGAGGTGAGCAGAATTAAACAAAACAAAACAACAGTAAAGTTGTTTTTAAAGACTTTGAAGGTTTGAATTAACTGTCCCTAAAACTGTCCTATCTCCAACTTCTTGTTGTAAGAAAATAAATTTCTCATTGTTTACTTTTAATCGGTCATTTGTCAGCAGTTGAAAACATAGTAATGAAAATATGACAATTAGCCCACTTTGTACAGAGCAAACAGGTTAGAAGCTCAGCTACTTGCCCAAGAACATGCAGCTAGAAAGTCTGAGATTCAAGCCTGGGTTTCCTAACTCCTGACGGTCTAGTCTTTCAGTCTAATGTGTACTTCTCTTGCTTTTAACCAACAGAATATGACAAAGGTGTTAGAGAGATTCTTATTGCTGGCTTGATGAAGTAAGTGGCCATGTCATAGAAGAAAAGAACTGTGGGTAGTCTCTAGGATCTGCAGGGGACATCTAGGATCTGATGGTGGCCTTTAGCATACAAAAATGCTGGGACTTCAGTTGTGTAGTCCACGGAAATGAATTCTGCCAGCAGCAAGAATGAGATGGAAGCAGATTCTTTCCCACTGAAGCCTCTAGATGAGAATGCAGCCTGGCTAACACAGTGAGCGCAGCCTTGTGTCCCTAAGCAGAGGACTAGTTAAGCTATGCCTGGACTCCTGACATACAGAAATTGTGAAATAATTAATGAATGATGTTTAAGCTACTAAATTTGTAGCAATTTGTTACACAGGAATAGAAAATGAATACACTATCCCCTGCATGAGCCACATTTTGATTTTCCACAATTATCTAAATTATGTTTTGCAAATTATGACATTAACACAAATATTAGACCTTAGATGGATAAACAATGGTTCTGGAATGAAGCTAGCAAGGGTTCTTATCTTCTTGCTTTGAGCTGCAGGAAAACACAAAGAAAGATGTCTTTTGAACAGAACATAATTAAATCGTCTTTCTTGAGACCTGTGTCAATCTGATTAGCACACAGATTGTTTTTTCATTTGGCTCCTCTGGGTTGTAAATATTTTCTATCCCACTTCCTTTTCCAGAAAGGACTTATGATACTAAACAGCAAAATATTGTTAGGACCAAATGATTTGTTTCATAGTTTCTTTTAATAAAAAGCTTATCCCATTTTAAAGAGGCACATACATCTGATTTTATATTTCCCTTTCTAAAATAGCAACTTTTATGTCCTTTAAATTCACAGATCTCAGGTAAGCAGGGTCATTCCAGTTAATGAGCCTCCGCTATAGACCAAAGTCAAAGTCTCTTTCATTATGGAGATGTAGCTAATGCAGCCTGGTGATAATGTTGCTGGAATTTTCCTTAGTTCAGCTAAAGACAGGGTTGTTGTCCATCCCATGGTCACAAAACTTTAGGCTCGCAGATGGCTTAAAGTGTGAGTAAAGTAGGGTTTTATTGGGTGAAAATGGAAAAAAGGGGGAAACAGGGCGCCTCGCAAGGGCAGAGTCCCTCCATTAGAGCACTTCCTGCCAGACTGTTTTGAATCCCAGGTTCCACACAGGAAGAGGAGGGACCAGACTCCTTCCTGCTGCTAAGGACGTAAGCTTCCCAAGTCTCCATCTCAGTGGGCAGGCTGGTTGGAGTTTCTCCAGGGACCCCCTCCTACCTGGCTGTTTCATTCCCTTCTCTAAAGAAGTACATCTAACTGACGTTAGATTAAGGATAAGGACAAAGACTGTTCTTAACTGCTCCCTGCTGTTGGGGTTCTGTTTTGGAAAAACAACAGTCAGACTCCCTCAGAGACCTATCTAAGGGTTCCGGCAGAAGGGGCCACTGTCAGAGACTCTGGTTGCATGACTATTTGGAGTGTGATGGCCTGAAGGCAAGAAGAGACAAACTGGGTTATTAGAAAATGTGTCAAAATGAAACAAGGGGAGGGGTAAGGACAGCTCAAAAATTCTGAGGCTTTTTACTAGTTTTCACAGGAAGAGGGAGGCCAAAAGCCCAATTAAAAAACTTTACCCTTTGGCCGGCATGTTGGGCTTCTAGGTTCCTTTCCCCTGAGCCCAATCCTAAGCCAACCAGTTGGGGAAAACTGGTTGGGAAATTAACTCTTTTCAGTTTGGAGGGTGCATTTGAGGGAGTGTTCCATAGTACAGATGCGCAATTACCTATCAGTGAAGACAGAACTGAAAAGAAGAATGGAAAAAGAAGGTGTTTTTTGTTTTTGTTTTTTTGAGATGGAGTCTCGCTCCTGTCGCACAGGCCGGATGCAGTGGTGCGACCTTGGCTCACTGCAACCTCCACCTCCTGGGTTCAAGCAATTCTCCTTCCTCAGCCTCCCAAGTACCTGGGACTACAGGCATGTGCCACCATGCCCAGCTAATTTTTGTATTTTTAATAGAGGCAGGGTTTCGCCATATTGGCCAGGCTGGTCTTGAACTCCTGACCTCAGGCGATCTGCCCACCTTGGCCTCCCAAAGTGCTAGGATTACAGGCATGACCACCGCGCCTAGCTAGAAGGTGTTTTTAAAAGAAGTCCCAAGGGTTCAGGATGCATTTGAAAGGGGTACAGACTGAAGATGAGTGGCTACCCATCTAGAAAGAAGGGAACAGGCATCCCTTGTTTCCTTATCTTCCTAGCAGATACCGGGGTATGTGAGGGACAGAGGGAACAGCATTCTCTTTCCCTCTTCCGTCCCTGCATCCCTGAGTCCCAGTGACCCTGGCGGGTCCTGCTATGAGTGCCAAAGTGGTTTGCACCCATGAAGCAGGGAAGGCCTAGAGAATAGGAATTATCTGTTCTCACCTATGCCCCTATCCCCCCTACTGTCGTGTCAATAGCCTTGGCGTTCCCTAGACCTCATTTATGCCATGGATATTAACATGGCTTTTATCCATGAAACAGAAAGCTTGGGGTTGGCTTAATTGGCAGGAATCAGCCATGCTCACCTGCACTGTACCTTTTAACCTCTGTTGTCATTTGTCTCTGGATCCCTCAGATTCAGTTTTCTTTTCTAGGACTTTGACCTGATGCTTGGAATTGAGTCTGAGACAAAAATGTATTTCGGTGTTGCGGGGGAGTTGCATGGACTGCTCATCATAAGCCAAATGTTAAGGTGAAACTGTGGAACTGAGTCCTTTTCCAGTAGGAGAGTGGAAAGGATGTCTTGTGACACACCCTGTTAACTGGTGGCTATAGTTATGCTTGTGAGGATTTGGGTACATGGTGCTTGGCTTTGGTTAATTCCCTTGGTCTTTCTTTCCCAAAAGGGAACCTTATAGTGATGAGCTTCCTATTTGTTCCCATCATCTGGCAGGATTTGCAGGATAATTGCTCAGAACTAGAATATTGATCCAGATTTTTATATTACCCATCCCTCTTGTTCTTTCTGAGCTGCAGCCAGAGATTGCTGGTAGGTTCACAGGAACAAGCAGGGCTAGTCTAAAGTGTAGGCAAAAACTTAAAAACACCTTATGAGTTTAGAATTTAATGACAGATGTATAATAAGTTTGATAAGCTCTGGAACATGATTTCTCTGTCTCCAGTCCTCGTTTGTTAAAAAAAAAACAACAAATTATGATAGGACTGAGTGGTTTGCAAAATAGACTTTAGTCTTATACTTGGCCTGATTATTTGCATAAAGTACAGCAAGAATAATTATTTCTACTAGCCCTTTCGGATTGGCTTTGGTGGAACTGTGTTCCCCAAGGAATGTCAGGTAAGATCTTTTAAAGCCGAGCCAAATATGGGTTTGTATCCTCAAATACCTGTGAGTTGGGTGATCCTCTCCTCTTAAGGTCCCAAGGTAAACTTGGAGCTCCCAGACCTGTTAGAAATTGACATTCTTTATTTACCATGGGTCAGGAATCCTGTACAGGGACTGTGAAGACAAGGGCATGAGGCCGGTTTCCCCATGGGGCTTTTATTGGCTCTGCAATTTGAGCTTGACTCCTTAAAGGGAAGCATACTCTTCTAGTCAAAGCCTTGGTAAAAGAACCATTTCCTCCAATTCTGTTGTGTTGCAAAAGAAAAATGATTTTTTTTTTTTTTTGAGACCAAGTCTCGCTCTGTTGCCAGGCTGGAGTGCAGTGGTGTGATCTTGGCTCACTGCAATCTCTGCCTCTGGGTTCAAGCAATTCTCCTGCCTCAGCCTCCCAAGTAGCTGGGACTACAGGTGCATGCCACCACACCCAACTGATTTTTGTAGTTTTAGTAGAGACAGGGTTTCATCATGTTGGCCTTGCTCTCTTGACCTCATGATCCACCCGTCTTTGGCCTCCCAAAGTGCTGTGATTACAGGTGTGAGTCACTGTGCCCAGCTGAAAACTGAATTCTTATTTCACTGATGCAAACAGCTATATTGCCACAGGTTAAGAATACTCACAGATAGGTTCTAAATTCTGGAGGAACCAGGCAGAGAGAAGCAAACATGCTCCAAATTTTGATCATAGGTGTATAACTTGCTTAATTATTAAAGGCAGTAAATAGCTCAAAATAAGTTTCCTTGACTCTGAAAAACAAAACAAAGGTCAGCAATATTCCAAGCAAAAGTCAAAAAGGTTGCTTCAGCTTCCTGAGTTCAGTCCATTTAGTTAACTCTTGTTTTGCTCGATATTCATAAGCATTTCAGTTCCTCATGAGTTCTGTATATTTTCCTGTATTATAAGGTCACAATATCCAATTATCAGAAGCATGTATTTGAGAGAATCTGTCAAAGTCCTACAGCTTATTATAGACTGTCTTTTGAAAAGGATTAAAACAAAAAAACCACTGTCTGTGAATAGCAAAATGTCCAGGGTAGTTACAGTTAGAAACACAAAGGACAAAGAGGTTTGGCTGTCTTCTGTGGTTTACAATAACTTAACATAATCTTAATTATAATTGATAGCATATGCTCAGACTTTAGAATTTTAGCAATCTCATACAATTTTGGAACATACATTAGCATTATTCACCAAGATATAAACTAAAGAAAATTGAGCATCATTTTGGCAATTCCATGTACCTGAACATGTCAAATAATCTGGTTTACCTCTCTTTTCTGGGCACTTGAGGAGCCCTCTGAAGTACCTGAAAAGCTAGGTGCTAGGGAAGACAATTTTGAAACTGAAGTTTGATTTTGGGAAGGCTGTTAAATGTTTGAGGTTTAAAGACTTGATATGAAATAGAATTCCAGATTACCATAAATTATTTATTTTGTCAAAGAGCAGATTAGCACCTTAGGAAAGCCTTGTTATGCTTTCATTTCAATACTCAATTTACAGAAAAACCATGTAATACCCTTTTTTGAATTTAGCTGGAATAATTTTGAATGCCCATTTTAGCTGGGGTAATATCTAATTCTAGTTTTGATTTGCATTTCCCTGGTGATATTGATGTTGTGCATTTATTCATATGCTTGTTGGCCATTTGTGTGTCTTCTTTTGGTATATGTCTATTCATGTCCTTTGTCTACTTTTTAATGGAATGGTCTGTTAGTTTTACTGTTCAGTTGCTTTAATTCCTTGTATATTCTGGATATTAGTTTCTTATCAGATAAATAGTTTGCAAATATTTTCTTATTCTACAGGTTGTCTCTTCACACTACTGATTGTTTCCTTTGTTGTGTAGAAGCATTTTAGTTTAATAGCATCCCATTGGTTTATTTTTGCTTTTGTTTTCTGTGGTTTTGAGGTTTTGTCCTTAAAATCTTTGCTGAGACTAATGTCCTGAAGTGTTTTCCCTATCTTTTCTTCTAGCAGTTTTATAGCTTTGGGTCTTATGTTTAAGTCTTTACTCCATCTTGAGTTGCTTTTTGTATATCCATTATTCAGCATATGGATATGCAGTTTTCCCAGCACCATTTATTGAAAAGGGTGTCCTTTCCCCCATGTATGTTATTGATACCTTTGTCAAAAATTGGTTGGCTGTAAGTAAGTGGATTTATTTCTGGGCTCTCTATTCTGCTCAATTGGTCTAGTGTCTACTTTTTTACCAATATCATACAGTTTTGGTTACAATAGCCTTGTAATACATTTTGAAGTTAGCTAGTGTGATGCCTCTAGCTTTCTTCTTTTTGATCAGGATCTCCTTAGCTATTTGGGTTCTTTTTTGGTGTCATACAAATATTAGGATTGTTTTTTCTATTTCTGTGAAAAATATCATTAGTATTTTGATAGAGATTGATTGAATCTTTAGATTCCTTTGGGCAATATGGCCATTTTATAATATTAATTCTTCTGATTCATGAGCATGGGATGTATTTCTATTTATTTGTGTCCTCTACAATTTTTTCATCAATGTTTTGTAGTTGTCCTTGTAGAAGCCTTTTATTTCCTTGGTTAAATTTATTCCTAGTTTGTGTGTGTGTGTGTGTGTGTGTGTGTGTGATTATTTTTGTAGGAATTATAAGTGAGATTGCCTTCTTGATTTTATTTCAGCTAGTTCATTATTGGTGTACATATTTTTGTATGTTGATTTTATATTCTGCAACTTCACTGAGTTTATTTATCATTCCTAAAAAGTATTATGGTAGAGGCCTTAGGTTTTTCTAAATTTAAGATCATGTAATTTGCGAAGAGGGACAAATTTATTTCCCCTTTTTCAATTTGAATGCCTTTTATTTCTTTCTCTTGGCTGATTGCTCTGGCTAAGACTTCCAGTACTATGTTGAATAGGAGTGATAAAATTTTGTTCCATTTCTTAGAGGAAAGGCTTTCAACTTTCCTCCATAATGTTAGCTGTGGTTTTGTCATATATGGTCTTTATTATATTGAGGGTGTTTTTCTTCTACCCCCAGTTTATTGAGAATTTTTATCATGAAGGGACATTGAGCTTTATCAAATGCTTTTTCTATATCAATTGATATGATCATATGGCTTTTGTGCTTCATTCTGTAGATATGATGCATTGCATTTATTGATTTGTATATATTGAACCATCCTTGTATCCCTGGAATAAATCTCACTTGATAATGGTGTATTATCTTTTTGGTATGCTGTTGGATTTGGTTTGCTGCTATTTTGTTCAGAAATTTTGCTTTTTTTTTTTGTTTTTTTTGAGATAGATTCTCACTCTGTGGCCCAGGCTGGAGTGCAGTGGCATATCTCAGCTCACTGTAACCTCCGCCTCCTGGGTTCAAGCAATTCTTCTGCCTCAGCCTCCCGAGTAGCTGGGATTACAGGCATGTACCACCATGCCCCGCTAATTTTTTTTGGTATTTTTAGTAGAGATGGGGTTTCATCATATTGGCCAGGCTGGCTTCGAACTCCTGACCTGGTGATCTGCCCACCTCATCTTTCCAAAGTGCTGGGATTATAGGTGTGAGCCACTGTGCCTGGCCTGCATTGATATTTGTAATGGTTAATATCAAGTGTTAACTTGATTGGATTGAATGATGTAAAGTATTATTTCTGGGTGTGTCTGTGAGGGTGCTGCCAGAGAAGATTAACATTTGAGTCAGTGAACTGGGAGAGGAAGAACCACCCTTAATGTGGGTGGGTACCATCCAATCAGCTGCCAGAGAGGCTAGAAAAAGCAGGCAGAAGAAGGTGGAATAAGCTAGCTTGCTGAGCCTTCCAGTTTTAATCTTTTTCCTGTGCTGGATATTTCCTGCCCTTAAACATCAGACTCCAGATTCTTTGGCCTTTAGACTCTTGGACTTACAGCAGTGGTTTTGCCAGGGGCTCTCAGGCCTTCAGCCATAGACTGAAAGCTGCACTGTGGGCTTTCCTACTTTTGAGGCTTTGGGACTCGGACTGAGCCACTACTGCCTTCCTTGCTCCTCACCTTGCAAACAGCCTATCATGGGACTTCACTTTGTGACCATGTGAGTCAATTCTTCTTGAATAAACTCCCTTTCATGTAGACATATATCCTATTAGTTCCATACCTTGGGAGAACCCTGACTAATACAATATTTATCAAGGACATTGTCCTGTAGTTTTCTTCTTTTCCTTGAATCCTTGTCTGGTTTTATTGAAAGGGTAATGTTGGCCTCACAGAATGAGTTAGAGAGAATTCCCTCCTCTTCAATTTTTTGGAAGAGTTGGAGAAGAATTGGTGTTAGTTCTTTATAAGTTTGGTAGATTTTGGCAGTGAAGACATCTGGTTCTGGGCTTTTCTTTGTTGGGAGACTTTTTATTACCAATTCAATATTGTTACTCATTATGGTCTGTTCAAGTTTTTTATTTATTTCTTCCTGCTACCGTCTTGGTAGGTTGTATATATCCAGGAATTTATCTATTTCCTTTAGGGGCTGCCCAGCGTGTTAATGTATAGTTGTTCATAGTAGTCTCTGATGATCTTCTGTATTTCTATGGTGTCAATTATATCATTTCTTGTTTCTGATTTTGTTTATTTGGGTCTTTTAGCTTTTTCTTCATTAGTCTACCTAGTAGTTTATCAATTTCGTTTATCTTTTCAAAAAAAATGAATTTTCATTTTTTTGATTCTTTATATTGTTTTTCCATTCTATTCTGTTCTATTCTTTTTTTTTTTTTTTTTTTTTTGAGACAGTCTCTCTCTCTCTCCCAGTCTGGAGTGCAGTGGCATGATCTTGGCTCACTGCAACTTCTGCCTTCCAGTTTCAAGCGATTTTCCTGCCTCAGCCTCCCATGCAACACCACACCTAGCTAACTTCTTATATTTTTGGTAGAGACAGGGTTTCACCACGTTTGCCAGGCTGGTCTTGAACTCCTGACCTCAAGTGATCTGCCCACCTTGGCCTCCCAAAGTGTTGAGATTACAGGCATGGGCTGCCATGCCAGGTCTCTTTATATTGTTTTTCTAGTCTCTATTTTATTTAGTTCTGCTTTGATTTCTACTTTCTTTTTCTTCTATTAATTTAGGGTTTGGTTTGTTCTTGCTTTTCTAGTTACTTGAGGTGTGTTATTGGACTATTTGAAATCTCTCTGCAGTTTTGATGTAGGAATTTATTGCTATAAACTTCCCTCCCAGCACTGTTTTTGCTGTATTCCATAGGTTTTGGTATGTTGTGTTTCCTTTTTCATTTGTTTCAAAAAATCTTTTTATTTCCTTCTTAATTTCTTTATTGACCCAATGTCACTCAGGAGCATGCTGTTTCATTTCCATGTGATTTCACAGTTTCCAAAGTTCCTCTTGTTATTAAGTTCCAGTTTTATTCCAGCATGATCTCAGAAGATGCTAGATATGATTTTGATTTTTAAATTTGTTGAGAATTGTTTTGTGGTCTAAAATATGGTCTATCCTAAAGTGAGTTCCATGTGCTGATAAGAAAAATGTGTATTCTGCAGCTGTTGGATAAAGTGTTCTGTAAATGTCTCTTAGGCCCATTTTGTCTGAAATGTAGTTAAATCTAATGTTTCTTGTCTGAAATGTAGTTACATCTAATGTTTCTAAAGTTTTATGCATTTCAATTTTTGGTCTATCTGACCTGTGTAATGCTGAGAGTAGGGTGTTGAAGTTCCCAACCATTATTGTATTGGAGCCTGTCTTTCCCTTTTAATCTAATAATATCTGCTTTATATATCTGGGTGCTCTAGTATTGAGTGTATATTTATGTAAAATTGTTATATCCTTTTCTGAATTGATTCCTTTAACATTACATAGTATATTAGTCAGGGTTCTCTAGAGAGACAGAACTAATAGGATAGATGTACATATAAAGGGGAGTTTATTAAGGAGTATTGACTCACACGGTCACAAGGTGATGTTCCACAATAGGGCTTCTGCAAGCTGATGAGCAAGAAAACCAGTCCAAGTCCCAAAGCTGAAGAACTTGGAGTTCGATGTTCAAGGTCAGGAAGCATCCAGCATTCTGGCCTATACCTTTCTCCAGCATGGGAGAAAAGTATAGGCCAGAAGACTAATCTAGTCTAGTCTTTCCATGTTCTTCTGCCTGCTTTTATTCCGGCTGTGCTGGCAGCTGATTAGATTGTGTGAATTGAGGGTGGGCCTGCCTTTTCTAGTCCACTGACTCAAAGGTTAATCTCCTTTAGCAACACTCTCACAGACACACTCAGTAACAAAACTGTGCATCCTTCAGTCCAATCGAATTAATGCTCAATATTAATCATCAAACATAGTGACCTTCTTTGTCTCTTTACCATTTTAACTTAAAGTCTGTTTTATATGACATAAGTATAGATATTACTGCTTGCTTTTGGCTTCCCTTTGCATGAAATATCTTTATTCCATTGCTTTGTTTTCAGTCTATATGCCTTTACAGGTAAAATGAGTTTCTTGAAAGCAGCATATAGTTGGGTTATGGTTTTTTCATCCATTCAGCCAGTCTGTATCTTTTAAGCAGAAAATTTAGTCTGTTTACATTCAACGTTATTATTGACACGTGAGAACTTATTCCTGACATTTTGTTGTTTTCTGCTTGTTCTATATATCCTTTGCTCCCTTCTTTCTTATTGTTTATCATTGAAGCTTGTGATTTTCAGTAGTTGTAACATTTGAGTTCTTTCTCCTTTTTGTGTGCTTGCTTTACTAGTGAGTTTTATATGTTCATGTGTTTTCATAATGGTAGACTATAAGAAATGCTTAAAGGAGTCCTACACTTGGAAGTGAATCATCTTTTCACTTCCAGGTGTAGAACTCCCTTAAACAGTTCTTATAGGGCTGGTCAAGGGGTGATAAATTCTGTCAGTTTTTCCTTGTCTAGGAAACACTTTATTTCTCCTTTTTTTTAACATAAGAATATTATTTTTTATTATGAAGTCAGCATTGATGTAAAAAAATGTTACTATACTGTGTTGATGAGATAAACTGTAATAACAAAATGTTCATATTTCCTTCTACATCTTAGACCTCTTCAACTAAGTTTGGATGAGGTAAGAAAATTGAAAGGTGACCAGGCACGATGGCTCATGCCTATAGTCCTAGCACTCTGGGAGGCGAAGGTGGGTGGGTCACCTGAGACTAGCCTGGCCAAAATGGTGAAACCCTGTCTTTACTAAAAATATACAAATTAGCCAGGTGTGGTGGCATGTGCCTGTAGTTCCAGCTACTTGGGAGGCTGAGGCAGGAGAATTCCTTGAACTGGGGAGGTAGAGGTTGCAGTGAGCTGAGATTGTGCCACTGCACTCCAGCCTGGGTGACACAGTAAGGCTTTGCTGGGTATAGTATTCTTGGCTGACAGTTTTTTTTTCCCCAGCATTTTGAATATATAATCTCATTTTTTTCTGGCCTGCAATATTTCTGCTGAGGAATCCACTGTTAGTTTAATGTGGTTTCCCTTATAAGTGACTAGACATTATTCTTCTACTATTTTTAGAACTCTCTCTTTGTCTTTGATTTTTGTGTTTGACTATGATATGCCATGGATTGTGTCTATTTGGGAAACTCTGAGCTTCCTATATCTGTATATCTAAACCTCTTTCTAGACTTGGGAATTTTTCATCTGTTATTTTGTTGAATAGGTTTTCTAACTCCTTTGTTCTCTCTTTGCCTTCTGGAACCTTAATAATTTGACTATTTGGTCACTTTATGGTGTGCTATATGTCATGTAAGCTCTGTTTATCCTTTTTTATTCTTTATTTTTTTTTCTTGTCTGGGTTATTTAGAAAATCTTCAAGTTCTGAAATTCTTTCTTCTGCTTAATCTAGTTTATTTTTATAAGTTCTTGAATGTATTTTAGTTTTTGTCTTTGAATCCTTTAGTTATAGGATTTCTTTTTGATTCTTTTTAATAATATTTATCATTTTTGTAAATTTTCATTTATATCCTATATTTTCTGATTTCTTTGTATTATTTATCTGTGTTCTTGTATATCTCATTGAGCTGCTGCTGCTGCTGCTTCTAGATAGGCTCTCACTCTGTCACCCAGGTTGGAATGCAGTGGCATGATCATGGCTCACTGTAGTCTCAACCTCCTACACTCAAGTGATCCTCCCACCTCAACCCAAGCAGCTCAGAACACATGTGTGTGCCACCATCCCTGACTAATTTTTTAATTTTTTTTTAATAGAGACAATGTCTCACTATATTGCCCTGGCTGGTCTTGAACTAACTGGACTTAAGCAATCCTCCTGCCACAGACTCCCAAAGTGCCAGGATTACAGGAATGAGACACTGTGCCTAGCCTCACTGAGCTTCTTTAATATCATTATTTTGAATTATTTTCCCAGACTTTCATAGGTTTCTTTTTCATTGGAATCTGTTGCTGGAGAATTACTGTGCTACTTTGGAGGTGTTATATTTCCTTGCTTTTCCATTTCTCTTATGTGTATCTGTGCATCTGGTATAACAGCTTCTTCTTTCAATTTTTTGGGTTGGCTTTGATGAGGAAAGACATTTTCCTAAAGCTGTATATATGGTGTTGGTCAGGAGGGCATTTAAGCTTTGGTTCTTGGTGTGCATAGTAGTGTAATCTCTGTACAATCTTGTCAGCTGTAAATAGCATCAGTGGTATCTGTTATTTCCTCAGTAGCTTAGATTGCAGTTTTTAGTGGAATTTGTGGTGAGGTTTTGCTGGGGACAGGGATGGTGGCCAGTTCTCAGGTCCCAGTGGTAGTGGTGGAAAGCTGAGGTTGCCTGTCTTTGGGCCCCTGGGTGGTATATATAATGTTAACACTGCTAACACTGGTGTTAGCAGGTCCAGGTGGGCTGATTCTTAGGCCTCCCAGTGGCTTGCTTAGGTGCTGGCTATGGCAGTGCTGGGTTGAGCAGGTAGGTGATTCCTTAGGCCCCTGAATAGCATGTAAGGCATGGACAATGGTAGTAGTGGTGGTAGGGCAACCCTTGGGCTCCAAAGCAGTATGCGTTGCTAGTAGTGGCTGTGATGGGCTGTGCAGGCCCATCCCCTGGTTCCTACGTGGTGCCTGTTGGGAGGTGGTGGTGATGATGGTGGCAACAGGCTGGGTGGTCCTGCCTTCTGGCCCCTAGGAGGAGTACATAGATGCCAGCATTGGGGGACGGGTTGGACATGATGATCCTCAGGTCTCTGGGCATCATGGTTGGGCAAAAGGTGGGGGTGGATGGTGCTAGGCCATCTGGGCTTGTCATCAGGTCTTCTAGTGGTATGCATGGGCACAGGCTGTGGTGGTCAGGGTGGGGCAATCCCCAGGTTCCCTAGTGGCACATTTAAGTGGTAGTGGCAGCCATGATGGTGGACTGGGAGAGTCTGTCTTCAGCATATGTGCATACACACTGCAGACCTGCTGCTGGAGTTGGGGGTTGGGGTTGCTGTCAGTGGCAGTGGTCCCAGGGAGGTGGCTCTCAGACTCTGGAAAGTGTGTGCTTTGACCCCTGAAACCTATCAAATTTAAAGGAAGCTTTATTGCCAAAAATGTTATAAAGTTGGCAGATAATTCCTAGGTCAATCTTTAAATTGCTTACAGAGAATAGAATGTTAAACTTGGAGTTCTGGAGACTGAGAAGTCTTAAGATCAAGGTGCTAGAATTTGGTATCTAGTGGGGACCTTCTTGCTGCATCACCACCGTAATAAAAAGCAGAAAGGCAAAAAGGGATGAACGTTGTGTTGTGTCCTTGTGTAGCAGAAGAACAGAAGAGAGCAAACCCACTCCTGCAAGCCTTTTTTATAGCAGCATTAATCCATTCATGAGGACAGAGGCCTCATGACTTAAACACCTTTCAAAAAGCCTCATCTTCTATAACTGCTACATTGGAGCTTCTGCTATTTCTATTCCAGCGACCACCATGTGGGTGGTTTCCCATTCTCCCATTTTCCAAACTGGAGTTTGAATTGTTATTATCCTGTTCTCCTTGCATGAGCATGCTGGGCATGCTCAGGTACTTGACTTATTCTGCAGCCTTCAATAACTGACCTCTTTAACCAAAGCCTGTCAGGAAATAATTCATCTTTCAGAGATGCTAGATTTGGAGGTGGATGAATCAACTGGTTGAACCTTTAGGTGCTTTCTTTTGGGGAATATGATTTGACTCTGTGTTTCCACTCAAATCTCATGTTGAATTGTAATTCCCAGTGTTTTGTGAGGGACCTGGTGGGTGGCGATTGGATCGTGGGGGAAGATTTCTCCTTTGTTGTTCTTGTGATAGTGAGATCTCACAAGATCTTATGGTTTAAAAGTGTGTGGCACTTTCTCCTTCACTCTCTCTGTCTCCTGCCATCATGTAAAGATGTGCTTGCTTCCCCTTCACTCCTCCACCATGACTGTAAATCTCCTGAGGCTCCCCAGCCATGCTTTCTTTATAGTCTGTGAAACTGTGAGTCAGTTAAACCTCTTTTCTTCATAAGTTACCCAGTCTCAGGGTAGTTCTTTATAGTAGTGTGGGAATGAACTAATACAGACAATTGGTACCAAAGAAGTGAGGCATTGCTATAAAGATACCTAAAATGTGAAAGCAGCTTTGGAATTGGGTAAGGTACAGAGGTTGGAACAGTTTGGAGGGTTCAGAAGAAGGCAGGAAGATGTGGGAAAATTCAGAACCTCCTAGAGACTTGTTGAACAGCTTTGGCCAAAATACTGATAGTGTTATGGACAATGAAGTCCAGGTTGATGTGGTCTCAGATGGAGATGAGGAACTTTTTGGGAACTGGAATAAAGGTGAAATCATTTTGGAGCTTTAAGATTTAATGACTGCCCTGCTGTGTTTCGGACTTGCATGGGACCTGTAGCCCCTTTGTTTTGACCAATTTCTCCCATTTGGAATGGGAGCATTTACCCAATGCTTGTACTTTTGTTGTTATCTTGGAAGTAACTAATTTGTTTTTGATTTTACAGGGTCATGGGTGAAAGGGACTTGCCATGTCTCAGATGAGACTTTGGACTCAGACATTTGAGTTAATGCTGGATTGAGTTAACACTTTGGGGGACGATTGGCAAGACATGATTGTGTTTTGAAATGTGAGAAGGATATAGATTTCTGAGGTGCCAGAGTGGAATGATATGATTTGGTTTTGTGTCCTTACTCAAATCTTATTATTTCCAGTGTTGCAGAAGGGACCTGGTGGGAGGTAATTGGATCATGGGGGCAGATTTACCCCTTGCTTTTCCCGTAGTAGTGAGTGAATTCTCACAAGATCTGATGGTTTAAAGGTGTATGGCACTTCCCCCTTTGCTCTCTGTCTCTCCTGCTGTCATATGAAGATGTACTTGCTTCTCCTTTGCCCTTGTGACATGATTGTAAGTTTCCTGAGGCCTTCCAACCATGATTCCTGTACAGCTGTGGAACTGTGAGTCAACTAAAACTATTTTTTAAATAAATTACCCAGTCTAAAGTAGTTCTTTATATTGGTGTGAGTACAAATGAATACAGGGAGGGACTCAGCATACAAGTGACAATTAAGCAGGGAACGATCAGAAAGAGGATCTTTAAAAATGCAGGGCTTTCCATCTCCAGCTGCCAGCACTGTTGGCCCCACAGCCTTCTTTATTTTTGTCTAATATTTGTCACCTCCTGCACATTACATTTTGCTTATTATCTGTCTCTCCTCATTAAAATGAAGAGCAGGGACTTTGTGTATTTTTTTTTATTGCTGTATTCTCAGTACACAAAACTGGGCTGGATATTAAATAAATACTTGTATGATTCAATTTATAGTCAGGAACATTAAATTTTTTCAAGACAGGCAAAAAAAGGAGATGTGCATTTTGAAGAACTAGGGTTTATTTTTAGGTTGGTTTGTTTTTTGTTTTACTTCTGTGTGTTCTCCCTACAGTGACTGAAAATTTTGGCTGAGTGTGCCCTGACTCCAATTTTTTTGAATGTGGAACAACTTAAAAGGCTGAAAAATGACTGAGAGATGTGAGAAGTTAGGCTAGAATTTCATGCTAACCAGGAACAGCTGGGGCTAGGGCAGGGTGGAATTGGTGGTTTAATCAACAGCCAGGTACCCAAGTCCCTAGGTACAAAATAGAGAGCCACGACATTGTCATGGGGTCATATACCAAGACACAGCAGAGGGTGAGGAGCCAGAATGAAAAGAGAGGGGAGTGGAATGCAGCATGGCAGGAAGAATCAGTTAAGGAAAACTTCATGGAAATAAAAATTAAATTATGTGAATATGTAAAGTGATGGGATGATAAAGTTGAAATATATCCTAGAAGGAATAACCCCAAAAAGAGCAATAGAAAGGTAGAGATAAAATAAATGACTATTCCAGGAGGCTGACATCTAATCACCACTTCAGAAAGAGACAACAGAGAAAACAGTGAGGAGGAACTTATCAACCAGCACATAAACATTGACCAGCAAGGAAGTACATAAGTGTCAGATTAAAAATGCCTCGCATGATAAATGGGAAAAAAATCCATATCAAGGCATGTCATTGTGAAACTTTATAACAGCAGAAATAAAAATATAGTTCTAAAATCTGTTAACATCTATCAGAGAGAGAAAAAGATGAAATATGGGAACAACAACAACAGGGAGAAGAGGTCAGATACAAAGCATCAGGAAAGAGCCTGGCATGATGAGGCTTCCCAGCAGCAACATTGGAAGCTAAGGGACATGGGGGACAGTGTGTTCAAAATTCTGGGAGAAAATTATTTCTAATCTTGAATTATATTCCCAGACATTATTAATCGAGCATGAGACACAATCAAGACATTTTGGATATAACTTTTTTGTTTTTTTGAGACAGAATCTTGCTTTGTCACCTACTGGTGCAATCTCAGCTCACTGCAACTTCTACCTCCTGGGTTTGAGCAATTCCTGCGCCTCAGCCTCCTGAGTAGCTGGGATTACAGGAGTGTGTCACCATGCCTGGCTAATTTTTGTATTTTTAGTAGAGATGGGGTTTCACCATGTTGGCCAGGCTGGTCTTGAACTCCTGACCTCAAGTGATCTGCCTGCCTCTGCCTCCCAAAGTTCTGGGATCACAGGCATGAGCCACTGCGGCTGGCCATGAAAAACATTAAAAAAAATTAATCTCCTGCAATAGTCATTAGTGCTATTCAATAAGTATTTTTATTCTTTTTCTGGGAACTTCTTTTTCTTCTTTGACTTGGTGTGGCCATATCAAATATAAGCAGAAATGATGTATAATACCTCCAGGTGGAAGCTTCACTATGCTATTTCCTTTCATCCATTGCAGTGACCTGCAATGCTTGTGATGATGACTCTTCGAGTAGCTTAGATCCTGTAGTGAGGAGATGTGGAACACTGCTTCCAGCTGGTAATCCCTAGTGATCATGTCATGGAGTGGAAATAAACCTTTAGTGTTAAAGTAGCTAAGATCTTGAGGTTGTGTGTTACTGAAGCATAAACCATTCCATCCTGATACACCTCCACCTACTCTTTCAGGAGGCTCTTGGAGGATAGTTTATGAAAATTAGCAAGTATAATAAAGCAGATGTGATCCAATAAACTTGGGATCCAGCTCCAGAGAGAGAAAAATGGTGAAAGTGTGAGTGACTAGAGTATAGTAGGCCTAGGGAGTCAGGAATGTTGGTTCCAAGTGGACCAGAGAATAGGGAGCTCTGGGAGGGAAACTCAAGGGGAAAATGGAACTGACAGGTCACTTGACAGGTTGACAGTATATAAGTTTTGATTGAAAGATATTTTACAGAGCTGTTGGAGGTTGTGGGAAATCTTAAAACCATAAGTTTGAGAAAATGGTGGACAATTATTAACTCCAGGGAAAATAAACTATAAGAAAGGATATGTAATCAGAGAACATTACTTAGCTCAATAATAAACATAGAGTAATATATTCTAATGTGTGGGTGCGGTTTTTTGTTTTTTTTTTGATGGAGTCTCACTCTGTGGCCAGGCTGGACTGCAGTGGTGCAATCTTGGCTCACAGCAACCTCTGCCTCCCAGGTTCAAATGATTCTTCTCCCTCAGCCTTCTGAGTAGCTGGGATTACAGGCATGTGCCATCACACCTAGCTAATTTTTGTGTTTGTGTTTTTAGTAGAGATGGGATTTCACCATATTAGCCAGGCTGGTCTTGAACTCCTGACCTCAGGTGGTCTGCTCGTCTTGGCTTCCCAAAGTGCTGGGATTATAGGCGTGAGTCACCATGCCCAGCCCAGATTCTAAATACAGACTTAATTCAAAGTCATAATTTCATTACGAGGGAAGGAGCAGAAAGGGATGTGGGTAAGACCTCAAATTTTTATGTCTGTGTTATGAAGTCAATAGACGATGTCTAAAGTTGTTAAACCAAGAGAAATCACTGGAGCTGTATTAGACAGTAGATGGACAGTATATGGTTAGTGGTGTTGCTGTTATGGTTATTTTCCCATTCACTCAGTGCAGGTCACAAGAAGGGATGCAGGGCCTCAAGTAGGAAAAAGACAGGAAGGCCTTCTTCACACTCCTGCCTGAGTGTGTGGTTAGGTTGTGATGCACATGGGTATGACTTTTTGTGGTATTTCCCAAGGTGTAGGGGGTGGAAACCTATTCTATTTCAAAAACTTGAGATGTTCGTTGAACAGAATGAAATTCCTTAGGGGTTACGTTTGTTGGGCAGAATTGAAACTGAGGGGTGAACTTAATGTCATTTAATAGTGCCCTGTTCTGACGTTTGTGGGCCACAGGGATGTGTGAGTTAACTTAGATAGCAGAACAAAGGCTGTGACAGTGAAACTCTTATAAAGAATGAATGAAAAGGTTGTGCACAGTGGCTCATACCTATAATCCCAGAGCTTTAAGAGGCCAAGGCAAGCAGATCACTTGAGGTCAGGAGTTTAAGACCAGTCTTACCAACATGGCGAAATCCTGTTTCTACCAAAAAAATAAAAAATTAGCTAGGAGTGGTGGTATGTGCCTGTAGTTCCAGCTACTGGGGTGGCTGAAGCAGGAGAATTGCTTAAACCTGGGAGGTGGAGGTTGCAGTGAGTCAAGATCATGCCATTGCACTCTAGCTTGGGCAATGGAATGAGACTCCATCTCAAAAAAAAAAAGAAAGAAAGAAAGAAAGAAAGATTGTAACTCCTACAGTGTCTAGCAAGTAACTTGAATGAGTCCTGAAAGTAGATAATGCATTAGCCTTTCTCTGTGTTCATTTAGGCTTCTCTAACAAACTTCCTTAGACTGAGTAATTTGCAAGCAACAGGAATTTATTGCTCACAGTTCTGGAGTCTAAAACGTCCATGATCCATGTGCAAGCAGATTCAGTGTCTTATGAGGGTCCTGGTCTTCATAGATGACATCTTCTGCTGTGTCCTCACATGATAGAAGGGGTAAACACACACACACACACAGACACACACACAAGCACATGCAAACAAACAAAAGCAAAGACAAAAAACAAAACAATCCCAACTCCCTTGGACTTCTTTTATTCAGGGCATTAATCCCACTCATAAGGACAGAGCTCTCACCTTCTAAATGCTGCACCTCTTAATATCATCACCTTGGGATTAGATTTCAACATATGAATTAGAGGGATAAAACATGGAGATCATAGCAGTTTGAGCCCATGTCTGGTTATCAGTAGCATATCTAAGAGAGAGCAGAAGGAAATTTTAGATGTGCCAGAAGAAGCAGAATTAGGATATGATAGGAAGGGGGCAGTTCTGTTGGGTTCAGAACTGCTACCAGAAGTGGGAAGGGCTGGGAGTAGGGTACCTTGGGTAGCCTGAGGGCTGTACTTCCCTATTGGGAGGTAAGTTGAGTGCTACCTGACTTGAAAGTCCTGGAGGACCTCTGGTTGGTTCAGGGGATGAAGCCCAGGTGCTCTGAGAAGCCTCCAGAAGCAACTAGATTAGTAGACGGTCTGTGCCAGACCCAAGAATACGGTTCTCATTCCCAAGCCACAGAGAACTCCCAATCCAGCCTCTTTGCCTCCAGATAGCCCTTGCAGGGAGGGGCTGTGGGCTTCATGCACTGGCAAGGCAGGATGGGAAAAGATGAGGCAAATGACTGTGTAGGGGGAACAGAAAGCCCCCAGGGAGAAGCAGCAGCTCCCCTCCACGCCACTGTGCTTTCATCTGTATCCATTTCTTTGTTTAGACCCTGCCTTGTTCCAAAGAAATCAAGATAGATTATTCATCTTCATTAACCAGCTTATAGCTCAGTTCCCGCCCTCCTCCATCTAGCCCCAGCATTTCTCTGTGGGTTTTCTGTGTCTTGCAAGTGCCCACTTTTTGTCCCTGCTTGATTTTTTTTTTTTTTTTTTAAAGACAGGGTCTCACCTCGTCACCCAGACTAGAGCTCAGTGGTGTGATGTTGGCTCACTGCATCCTCTGCCTCCTGGGCTCAAGTGATTCTCCCACCTCAACCTTCTGAGTAGTTGGGACTACAGTTGTGTGCCACCACACCTGCATGATTTTTGTATTTTATGTAGAGACAGGCTCTCAACATGTTGTCCAGGCTGGTCTTGAATTCCTGAGCCCAAGCTATCAGCCCACCTTGGCCTCCTAAAGTGCTGGGGTTACAGGCGTGAACCACTGTGCGCGGCCCCGCTGCTTGATCTTTTGACTAGTTTGGATTCATGTCAGAAACTAAGAGGGGCTTTGTATTTTGTTGTTGAAGAATAGAGGATGGGAGGCCTTCTCCAGCAGTTCTGCAGTACAGGCAGCACTTTGGTTGGATGGCCAGATGGGACAGCCCAGATAATTCACACTAATTTAGCAGTTGTTTGCACCACTCAGTCGGAATCTAACATGCAGCTTCTTTGCCTCATTGCATCCCAAGACCACAGAGGGGACCCTTTGGTGCAAAGTGTTCTAGAAGCATGGAGCTTTCCGATGCATTTATCATCACTTATTTGGATATAATTTATGTTTTCCTCTTAATATGAAAAAGGCTGGAATGTGTAATGTTTGCCAAGGATCCACTGATTTTCTTTAAGCGGTTTTAATTATGCACTGGACAGATCAGACTTCTCTGTTCATTGCTTATTTTTCACCTGCAAATTTCTTTTGGCAACAGTGAAAGTGGTTGTCCACCCCATATATCTATGAAGTTGACCTCTCTCCTGTCATTCATGAGACCTTAGAAGTTCTGACTATTAAGCCAGATAAAGCCAGGGAGAGCTGCAGAATCCAAGCAAATGTCATTTTGATGGATTCAAATGGATTCATAGATTGTAGGGAGTACATGAAGAGAATTCATAGTAGCATCAAGTACATAAATAGTCAAATCCCATCAGATGTCTGCCATGCTGGTTTTAGGTACACAATCATTAGACTTAAGAATGAGGTAATGTATAACTTGCATTCAAGCGACTTCATCATCTGTCAAGTGATCTGAATTCAGGATCATCTCTCAGATGTACTTAAGGTTAATCTCTTAGTACTACTTTACTAATAAATGCATATTGCAAAAGAAATATTCCTTTATGTTCCTAATGTTAAGAAAGCTAGTTTGTTCATTTTATATGAGTTAATTTGAGCCAGGCAAGTGATGTCACAGTGAGTTAATTTGTCACCAAGATTGTTGGGAAAAATCAACTTCCTATGACAAACGTAGCTTAGAACGTCAAGTGAACGAACTCTGTTATGTACAAGAAACATCCTCTGTAATACATTTACATAACACAAACATATTAGTCTTAAGATTATAAGCCAAAATCTTTGGAACTACAAAAATAAAACTTTCAATATTACAGCAAAGATCATTGGCCTTTTCTAGCAAACTAAATGCGATTTCAACTCTGATAACAAGATACAGCCTGTGGGTAGAATTAGCTTACATATTTTTGTTCACAGTTGTGTAAATATGCACTTTTATTTTCCTTTTCTACCTAGTAAGATTTAATGGTTACGTCAGGACTTATTTTTTCAGAGCACCTGTATCAACAATCTCTCATTTTTTTAGGGCTCTTCCTGAGCAGTTGCTAATAAGGCCTTGGAAACTCTGCTTTCCCCCACATTTTCTAGCCAAAGCTAATTCAAGATTTTGTAGTTTGTAATGTTTCCACAATTCCACTGGAAGGCATGAACTTAGATTCCCATTGGTGTGGTAACTGCGGAAGATGGCTCTGTCACGGTTTTTCTTTTCTTTTCCTTCTTTTTTTCTTTTTTTTATGAGATGGAGTCTTGCTTTGTTTCCAAGGCTGGAGTGCAGTGGCACGATCATAGCTCACTGCAGCCTCGAACTCCTGTGCTCAAAGGATCCTTCCACCTCACCCTCCTGAGGAGCTGGGACTTTTTTTTTTGTTTGTTTTTGAGATAGGCTCTTACCATCTTGCCCAGGCTGGTCTCTGACTCTTGGGCTCAAGCAATCCTATCCTCCCTCTTCAGCTTCCCAAAATGCTGGGATTGTAGTTGTAAGCCATGGTGCCTGCCCTTTCACAATTTCTGATCTCAAATCCTGCCAAAATCTCTAGTCAATTTGCAAAATGGCCCAGCTGACAGACAACCTGAAAGTTTGCTTGAAATCCCTCTAATTGATTAGAATTACTTAATTGTTTCCATAGTGGGCACTGTGGCATTATGTGTCTTCATCCGAAAAGAGAGAAATTGAGGTCCTCATCACTAGCACTGCAGAATGTGACCTTATTTGGAAATAAAGTCTTTGCAGAGAACCAAGTCAAGATGAAGTCATTAGGGTGGGCTCTGATCCAGTATGCGTGGTATCCTTATAAAAATGGGAAATTTGGAACCAGACATACACAGAAGGAAGTTGCCGTGAAGATGCATGTAGGGAGAAGGCCATGTGAGGATGGAGGCAGAGACTGAAGTGACGCAGCTGCAAGCCAGGGGACGCTAAAGATTGTGGGCCACCACCAGAGCCCGGGCAGGACAAGGAAGCATTCTACCCAGAGTCTCAAGGGAGCGTGGCTCCGCTAATACCTTGATTTAAGACTTCCAGCCTCTAGAGCGCTCAGAGAATAAATTCCAGTGGTTTTAAGCCACCCGGGTGTGCCTCTTTGTTATGGCAATTCTGGTGAATATTTTAACCCTGGGGAGATTTAGAATTGAGAACAGAAATTATGAAGCCTATGAAACCCCTAGTATGACTATTGTGTAAAATCAGGGAATAATTTGTGTGCATTAGCATTTGTCTTAGCCAGCATTCACCCTGGCAAGGAGAGCCGAGAGGAAGCTCAGGGGCAGGTAGTTTATCCAGTAAGGGATATAGAAAACAGGAATAAAATAATAAAACTGGGTACGTAATTGACTTGGTCATTGCTACGGGCAACTGAGGCTTCATCCTTCTGGGCACTTCTGAGGAAACATGTGGAATGAGCCTCAGAAAATTTGTCTGCCAGAAAAATGGAAGAGGAGAGCCTTTATCCTCTGGCTTTCTTCCCTCACAGGATTTCCCCCACAGGGTGTCATATCCCACACACTTCTGAGGTCTCTATCTTTCTCCCTTGCTCCCTCCTCTCTCTCTCTCTCTCTGTCTCTCTCTGTCTTCCCCCTCCTCTCTCGCTCCCTCCTCTCTCTCTCTCTCCCTCGCTCCCTCCTCTCTCTCTCTCCCTCCCTGACTCCCTTCTCTCTCTCTCCCTCCCTCGCTCCCTCCTCTCTCTCTCTCTCCCTC
>NW_022437049.1:3574346-3696913 GCF_009761245.1 Sapajus apella | reverse complement strand
CCTCTCTCTCTCTCTCCCTCCCTCGCTCCCTCCTCTCTCTCTCTCTCTCTCCCTCGCTTCCTCCTCTATCTCTCTCTCTCTCTCCCTCCCCACCCCCCTCTGTATGCATGAATATAGAGCAGTTCCCAAGGACCTCTTTGCCATGGCGTCTGAGTGTCTGAGAATTACACGGGTACAAACCAAGAGACTGAAGCTGAGAGGTGCTGTCAGGCCTCACCTGTGGTTACCACAGGAGTGATTAAAGCAAAAGGTAGGCTGTGAGGGTGTGAGGTAGGACACAAGTGGTGTTGTATTAGTTCATTTGCACTCTGCTGATAAAGACATACCTCAGGACTGGGTAATTTACAAAAGAAAGAGGTTTAATTGCACTTACAGTTCCACATGGCTAGGGAAGCCTCACAAATGTGGCAGAAGGCAAGGAGGAGCAAGTCACATCTTATGTAGATGGCAGCAGGCAAAGAAAGGATGAGCTTGTGCAGGGAAATTCCTCTTTTTAAAACCATCAGATCTCATAAATCTTATTCACTATGATTAGAACAGCACGGAGAGACTTGCCCCCATGAATTCAGTTACCTCCTACCGGTCCCTCCCACAACATGTGGGAATTTAAGATGAGATTTGGGTGGGGACGCAGTCAAACTATATCAAGTGTCCAAAAATATTTGGAGAATTTGGCTAATTAGAGTCCCAAGCAATCAATTTAAATTTTAAACTGAAAACTGCAAGAGAATCTTAGCCTGTGAATAGCATTGGCACATTTACAAGAACTTCATCATCATATTTATAAACTTGATCTAGTAGATTTGTAAGAATCACTTCAGTACCTGGGAAAGTTGGTTAGTTAGACAACTGAATTCCTTTAAAAAGGGAATTTATCATGGGGGGTTTATACACACAGATAAAACAGTCCAAGGACTTTAAGTTATAAAAATCTTCTTAAAATTATTATAAAATTTGAAAGATTTATAAGTAGAATATTCTATATTGAACTTAAAAACATAGGGAAAACTAAACCTCTGAATTTGTTTCTGTAATAATAATAATAATGAGAATATTAGCTTTAAATACCAAAGTAGATTCTGAAGATTATTTTTCATGCACAAAAAAGCCATCCCTAAAGACTAAAAAAAATACGGTTGTATCTTTGAATCATATGAAAATTACTCTTTCCTACACTGTTCATCTGAAAAGTGGGTTCTTAGGGGGTCAAATACAATAGCCCCCCTTTTTAATCAAGGCAGATATGTTCCAAGATGTTTCATGGGAGCCTGAAACCTTGAATAATACTGAACACTACATATTCTATATGTTTTTTCTATTCATACATATGGATGATAACGTTTAATATATTAGGCACTGTAAGAGATTAACAATCATAACTAATAATAAAATAGAACAATTTATAATAATATACTATAATAAGGTTTTTTTTAAACTTATGAATTGTTTATTTCTGAAATTTTCCATTTACTGTTTTCAGACCATGGTTGATCCTGGGTAACTGAAACCACAAAAGGTGAAACTGTAAATAAGGGGAGACTATTAGGTAAGATATTCACTTAATTAGCAACTTAAATTTTGTATCAGTTGGAGTTCCTTGGTTTCAAACAACAGAAATCAATTTTGGCAAAGTAAAGAAAATTTACTAGAAGGATTCTGGTAAATTTCACAGATACTCAGTGAAAAGGATAAGAGCCAATCTCTGAAATGGAGAGGAATCAAGTCTGCTCTGGAGTACAAGCAAGGTATTTGGGCTCTGTATTAGGTAGGTTCAGTTGCAGGTATGAGAAGCTACTCTGGCTCTTGTCAGCAGAGAAGGATTTAATACAGGGAGTTGAATGCTTACAAAATCCATTCAAAGGCTGCAGAGCAGGCTGTAGACCATTACAAGACTGACCTGCTGATGGTTTGCTAACTCTACCACTGCCAGGAAGACTGAGGTTGAGGAAGCAGCTTCTCCCACTACCCTCACCTCTTATGGTAACGTGCAGTAGAGAGTCAGCCTTGTGAACTGGGGCCAGCCCAGCAGCCTCAGCTGGAGCTTTGATTTTGTCCTGGTGCTTCTACTGCTACACAACTGCCCCAATGCCCAGTCATATAAAACAACAGCTACATTATGATGTAATAGATTCTGTGGGTCAGGAGTTCAGATAGCGTTTCGTGGAAATGGGTTTCTCTGCTTCATGGTGTCTGGGAAAACTTGAGCAAAGAGGGCTGGAGTCATAGGCAGCTTCTTTGCTTACAAATCCAGTGTGGGTCTGAAGGCTGGGCTTAGCTGGAACTGTCAACCAGAGCATGTATGCATAGTCTCTCTGTGATGGTGTCTTAGGGTAGTGAAACCTTTTACGTGGAGGCTCAGTTCTCCAAGTGCACAGCTTCCAGTCAACAAAGTGGAAACTGCTTGTTTTTTTTTTAATGACCCAGCCTTGGAAGTCACACAGCATACTTCTGCTGTACTCTATTGGTCAAAGCAGTCACAAGCCCTCTTAGTGGAGGAGACTTGGACACCATCTCTTCATGGGAGGGGTGTTAAGAATTTGCAGCCATGGTTTAAAACTACCATGGTTTTATTCTTCCAAGTCCTAACATTCCCAGGTTATAGTACCCTTGCCTCCCTTAATCTCGACTACCCCAGTAGCTACAAATCAGAAACCCACCTATAACCATGTAGCTGGAAGTTCTTAGCCAGGGTGCATGGCTTATTATGATATTGATCCTCCCAGCCCTTGGGACTGGAGGGGTTGTGGGGTCCTGGGTCATCTGTATGATCTGGGCTGGTCCCCTCTAGCCAGAGTGATCTCATCAGTCACTCTGATAGGTGATACGCATTTTATCATTTTCTTCGTATATCTCAAGGTGAAAAAAGTTTGGGTGCACTGTGCTAGACCATTAGATTTCTGCAGGTAGGAACTTTATTTGCTTTTCTCCATTGCTATATCCCCAGGGTTCCTGACACATAGCAGGATTCAACAAATTGAATGAATGAATGAATGAATGAATGAATGAATTTGTTCCAACATTCATAGGGTGGAAGCAGCCATTGTGTCTCTGCCTGTCTTTGTCTGTTAGGGAAGGACCATCTACAGGAGTTACCAGGAATGTCCTAAAATAGTGGACCACTCTCCCCACCCCAAGTCTTGGTTCCAGGGAGCAAATTTCCTTTGTCCCTTTATTCAAGGGTTCAGTGTTCTCATCGTGGCTTGGAGTTCCACTAGCCAATTGGTGCCTCCTTAGGCTTTGATCAGCTGAGAAAGCAGAAAAAAAGGGAGTTTGGAGGGGAAGAGAGACAAAGCAGAAGCACCGCAGCAGAAAAGGCTCTTCCTGCCTCCCCCCAGTCTCCCATAGGCTTCCCTCAAGCCTCTGAGCCAAGGCCTCCAACCCTGGGGTCGGGCTCTAAAGCCCAGCCCAGCCACAGGCCAGCTATCTGGTTGTAGAGAGAGCACCGAAACTCCTGCCCTCAGAGTTCTCTTCTGGAGCCTGCCTCCCTTATAGGGCTTTGTTGAGGTCACAGTGGTGCCTACTCTGCAGGCTCTGAAGTCCTCAACAGGAAAGAAGGCGCAGTTGTCTTTAGTTGCTCTATGGCTGTAAATTTAATCTCTGTTTCCCCAGCTAGGCCCTGGGTAGACCCTCACTTCATATTTGTTCATTGAGGAAATAAGTGATTTTTTTTTTTTTTGAGATGAAGTCTTGCTGTGTCGCCAGAGCGATCTCTGTTCACTGCAACCTCTGCTTCCCGGGTTCAAGTGATTCTCCTATCTCAGCCTCCCAAGTAGCTGGGATTACAGGCATGCACCACTATGCCCAGCTAATTTTTGTATTTTTAGAAGAGACGGGGTTTTACCATGTTGGCCAGGATGGTCTCGATCTCTTGACCTTATGATCTGCCCACTTTGGCCTCCCAAAGTGCTGAGATTATAGGCATGAGCCACTGCACCTGCAGTGACTTTTTAATTGTCCTGGTTTTATAGACCAGAAAACAAAGGCATAGGAATAGAGTGGTCTGACTTGAGCTCAGAGTGACGGGAACAGTTTCAAGCTGACACTTACTGAATTGCCAGCTGTCTTCTGGCCTCCAGACATCCTCATTTCTTTCTTTTTTTGAGACAGATTCTCGCTCTGTCGCCCAGGCTGGAGTGCAGTGGTATGACCTCAGCTCACTGCAACCTCTGCCCCCCAGGTTCAAGCAATTCTTCTGGTTCAGTCTCCCAAGTAGCTGGGGGTACAGGTGCATGCCACCACGCCTGGCTACTTTTTGTATTTTTAAGAGGGATGGGGTTTCACCATGTTGACCAGGCTGGTCTCGAACACCTGACCTCAAGTGATGTGCGTGCCTTGGCCTCTCAAAGTGCTGGGATTACAGGCGTGAGCCACCACGCCTGGCCCAGATGTCCTCATTTCTTATTATCCATGTCAGCTGGAACAATGAGTCCCAAGGATCAGATTCCAACCATGGCTGGCACGGAATGCAATCTTTAGAAATTCAGCCTCCTCTTCTCCTAAACTCAATCTGTTCCTGCTCATACAGTTTCTTCCCTGATTCTGATGGAAGTTTGGCTCCATGGGCCAAGTCCACAAGTCAGGGTGTTGGAGGCAAGGGTGGATGTTTCTGAACTAATTGTGCAGGGAAGCTGGAGAGTGAGATGGCTAACACAGACTTCTCCCCGCAGTGCATAATCCCAAGGGTTCAGTATCTCTCCCCATCCCAGCATCTCCATTTGTCCCACTTGGTGGGCACATTCTTCCATTCTTTATATATATATATATGTATGTATGTATTTTTTTTTTCTTGGCTCCTAGAAGGGGATTGTCAGGAAGCTGGTGGGGATTGTGCTGTTAGAGACACTCATTAGGACAAATAGCTCATGGGGGTAAGTAAGCCGAAACCAATTTGAGTAACATTCTAATTCATAGGAAAACAAGCTCCTAGGTAGCTTGTGGCTGATGAGGTAAGCGGCGAGCATGATGCCACTGTTCCAGACATAAGTCTCCACCCGTCTGGTGTCTCCACTCCCTCTCCCCTTCTCTTCTTTTCCTTTTTCATCCTCCTTTACCTCCCTCCCTTCCCCTTCCCCACCCCCTGCCCCTTTACTCTCAGAGTAAGCTGCATTCCTTGCTCTCTCTCCATCACTCTTGGGGGCATCTTCTCTGGTTTCCAAGGCCACCTTTTGACAGGTGACAATCATCTTACAGGGGAAAGAGTCTCTAGTGGTAGAACCTCCTTCCCCACCTTGTGGGTGGGTTTTTTTTTTTAATGTTTGGGGTCATTTTGCAATCCTCAAGTCATATCCTGGAGAACCTACCTATTAGGCTGGCAGTTCAGAATTCAGCTGGGTAGACCATGTGGAGAGGTGGGAAATGATGAGATGAGGTTAGCTTGGTTCAGAAGCAAGTCTGGTCTGTGTTATGAGCCTGAGGGGACCGACCACTGCCCCTTCCAGCTTGGACCACATAGTCAGCAGACATGAGACAGGATGCTCCTCCCCCGGCTCCTCTGGAGCCTGAGCTCATTATCCTTTCCTCCGGCCTTTGCAGCAGCTGCTGGCTGCATTCTCTGCAACTCCTGCCCCTCTCCCTGCCTTCCCCAACCTATTAGTCCTTGTACTTCCTGGTAATTCCATCTCCAAGCATTTGATCCAATTTGGGGGTTCATGGCTTCTAAGAAGTGGCAGATGGAAGGCATCAGAATCCTTGCGAGTGATGAATTGGCTTGGAACTTTGCCTGTGCCAGACTGGCGATGCTCAAAGCATACTAGTAGCCATGGTGGGTAAGTTGCAGCCAGCCATCCAGGTGCATGTCAACCTTAACTCTCCTTTTTGAGTAATCCTGCACACTGTGTATGCGTTTAGGACTTTGTAATATGTTGCACTTCTAGACCTGCCATCCCAATGGATCAGCTCAATCACGAGATGCAGACGAGGCAGGGTTCCCATTCCCTGATGACCTGCATGGGCAGGCAAAGGCTCAGAGAGATGAAAGACTGGCCCATGGTCAGAGACTAAGACCTGGATCTCCCGTCTCCTGGACTAGTGATCTTCTTGCTACCACACACACGTACTCCAAACCTTTGTCTTAGTCCGTCTGGGCTGCTATAATAAGACTAGGTGGCTTGTAAACAACAGAAATTAATTTCTCACAGTTCAGACGCTGGAAAGTCCAAGATCAAGGCAGATTTGCTGTCTGGTGAGGGTCTGCTTTCTAGCTCATAGACAGTGCCTTCTCAATGTGTCCTCATATGATAAAAGGGGCTGGGGGTCTCTCTGAGGCCTCTCTGATGAAGGCACTAATCTCATTTATGAGGGCTCTTCCTCCATGACGTAGACATCTTTCATAGACCTCACTTCCTAACACTATCAACTTGGGGGTTAGAAATTCACCATAAACAGGACATCAACATTCAGACCATAGCAGCCTTCCATGCCATGTGTCTGCTTCCCCAAAGTCCACTCTCCAGGACAGTGAGTCCACTCTCCTTTCCTCAACCCCAACCAGGTGTCACTGTGGGCTTCCCATGCTGTGTCCCCCAACCTGAAAACCAAGCCCCTGCTTCCCTTCAGGCCACTGAGGATTTCAAGAGTGCTGGCCAGGGACCCTCTGGTTATCTGCTTTGCAGCCCTACAGTCCCAGAGTCTCCAGTTCTGCGCTCACCTCCCCCTCAGCAGAGTTAGAGGCCATTTTCTATCCTGTCCTGAGACTTGGCCCTCTCCCTGGCCCTCCCCTTGACACTAGTTCAGTGGGTATTTTCCAACATCCTCTTAGCTTCATGATGTATCCAAAAATAATACACCTCCTCCTATGATTTCCAACCATGACCCTCTCTGCTCAGTGTGCTGGGGTTTGCATTTCAAAGCCCTAATTAAAATTGCTTAACTTCTCATAGTTTACACTCCCTGCTCTCCTCCCCAAGGCTGGTTAGGAACAACAGCAGCACCAAGGTAGTGGCTAGTGGTTCCTTTAACAGCTGGTTGTTTCTTCTGCTTGCCCCCCTTCCCCCATTCCCACACCCCAGAAAGAGGAAGCCAGGGGGATGGGTTACAAGATCAAGGAAGCTCTGGGCAGGTGACTCACAGTCGGGCAGTGTGCTCCTGGTGGAGATCTACAGTGACTTGTCTCTGAGCAGCTTTGTCCTGCGGTGTTTCTCCGTGGGATGTCATGATATGAGGAGTGACAGTGGCAGCCTGGACTTTGGTGCAGCTGTCAGCCCTCAGGGCTGCAGTGAGAATCCTCTCCCTACCCGCTACCTTCCTGGTGGGACACCTCATTCACCTTCTCTGGACTTCTGCAGTTAGTTTTAGCTTAGAAGAATAGAGTTTTACTTTGTACATTGTCTTAGCCCCCGAAGTGAATGTATTTAGCCTTTGTCTTGGGTGGTTTACGTGGGTGAATTTATAGATGATGTGAGAAACCTTTCTGCTGTGTAATACATGATTCTTACATTATTAGCAGAGTATCCCTGAACTGGAAATACAGCTATTAACACTGACAAGTGAGGGTTTGTTGCCAAATCCCTGTCTGATTGTTATTAACCTATTATTTGTTTGGTTCCCAAACCTCTAGTGCTGCAAGTCATGTAAACAACCATTAAAAATGACATCAGACCTTCCAGGAAAGGTCAAAGGCTGCCCCACATTGGTGGGGTGAGCAGTAGCCGTGGGGAGGGTGGACCATTTCTGTCTCCCAACTCTTTCTTGCCATCGCGTTCACTTTGGTCCAAGTGAAGCAGGAACAGCCGTGAGAAACAGACCTTTCGGACACCGAACTAGAAAGGAAGGGCTTTTATTATTACGGCCCGGGAGCAAGGCTTTATGTTTTGTCCAAATGGCCAAGCTCCCCAAACATAGAGCAGCTCTGCCTTTATATAGGCTTACACTCTAGATATTACACGTGAAAGGATCTTAGGTTTACAGCCTTAGAAATGACAAGTGAAAGGGTCTTGGGTTTACAGCTTTAGAAATCACATATGAAAGGGTCTTCGGTTTACAGTTTTAGAAATTACATACGAAAGGGTCTTGGGTTTATAGCTTTAGAAATCACATGAAAGGGTCTTGGGTTTACAGTTTTAGGAATTACATGTGAAAGGCTTCTGGTCTCCGGATGGAGGAGTGGGGTGGGGGTTTGATCTTATTTAAGTAAAAACAGTGTCTTCCAGAGAGATTCCCTCACACCACGCCTGCTCTCTTATAGGAAGGTGATTTAGGAGGCGCCAGTTGGCCAGCCTTTTCTTCTATTGAAATACAGTGTGGAAGTCAAGGGGGAGGTGATCCTAGATACCTGGGTCTCCTTCCTCACCAGGGGTGGGGCTCAGTAGGTTTCCAGCCTGGCCCTTGGCAGTGTGGCATCTCCTCAGGGTGACTTTAGGGCACTCAGGGGAACAGCCATTTAATAGTTACCTAATATGCAAATTTCCTCAGATGTAAATCACTGCAGGGTCCTGGGTTCTGATCTGTATCTGCATATGCAAACATCCCACAGTAACCCTCCTTGGACCTTCTTCTTGTTAGTAACCTGCCACTGATTCTGATGGTGAAAACCTGGCCTTCTTGGGCTAGTCAGCAGCACCTGATCACTGGCCAGTATTTACGGTGGTGCTGAGACCCATTTGACAGCAGATGGGCCCGAGCTGGCACCTGAGAGTAGAGAATTCACAGCTTGATTTAGATCCGTCAGCCCAGCCTACTCCCACATGCCCAGAGTCCATTCCTGGGATTCCAGGTCATGACTACTAATGGCAGATCTGTCATCTTGCTGGTCTGTGCAAATGAAATGCCTCCTCCAGGCTGGGCTGACCCTGGTGAGAGAATTAGCCATAGAAAGACCCTGAGGTGATTGATTTTGGCCAGGGGCTACCACAGAGAAGTATGAAAAGAGAAGAGGAAGAAATTACACAAAGCAGCTTGGAGGTTTTCCCGGCAAGCAGCCAGAGGTGTTCACAGCAATCTGCTCAGATCTGCTCTGGCCATTGAGGCGGGATTTCTGCGGTGCCTTATTCTTGCATTGCCTTCTGAAGCAGAGCTGTGTGTTGAGGCTGAAGAACAGTGGGGGAGCTGCAGGATAATCACCCTCACAGCTAGGCTGGGGCTCATAAAACTTCAACAGCAGCTTCAGAGCCTAATCCTATAACCCCAGCAGGCTCTCCCACCCTTCCTCTTTTAAGTGAGTCGAGTTTCTTTCTAGAAGAGAAAGGCCAAGAAGTGACCTCTTTCTTACTTGCACAGCAGGGACTCTGGCCTGAGCCCAAGGAGAGGGAGGCAGGTCTAGGGTTGCTTGGGGCCTGTTGGAGAGGGCCCTGCTAGGAGTCCATTTGCCCGGAGACCAAGCCCCTCCTCCCTTTGCTTAAGGGAAGTGAGCCTTCAAGCAAAAGGAGGAGGCAGGAAACGGGAAAATCGCAGTATTTATAGAACTTAGGGCGTCAGGCAGCCACAGGAAGGGGCTCTGAGTATGGCTTCTCTCTATGCCCCTGCAGTCACAGCAGCTGCTGTGAGAACATCAGGTCCCTGTGGCCTCCACTGCAAGCATGACCTCTCTGAGCTGGAGCTTAAAGAGGGACTTGGAGTGGCCAAGATGGCTTCTCTGCTACACAGGTAAGGTGCCTCTTGGTGACTTTAGAAATTATTGGAGAAGAAACTGGCTAGGGCTGAAAGTCTTGTAACATCAGGAGTTCAAACAAAAACTTTAGACAAATTAAATTTAGCAGAATTATAGGCTGAAAGCAGAGGCAAAGAATTATTTGATTGGCTGCAGGCAGGTATTTGTTGTTTGGGTATGATCTGGTGGCAAGTCCCCCAGTTAGAGGTTAGTTGTCAGTTTCTGATTGATCAAGCTTAAGTTTCATTTTGTTGACATTAGCCTTTGTTTGTTTATGTAGGAACCAAGGTGCCAGAGTCGTCTAGGCCTAATGGCCTCCCACTCCCAGTTAAATTTTTCTTAACATAGTCTAGAGAAGAGGCAAAGACATGCTGTCCACATTACTCTCGATACCTCAAGGCTAGCTTACCTCTCAGGTTATTTGGTCTGGGAAACCAAATGGCAATGTAGGTTTTTGTTTGTTTGTTTAATCATCCAGCTCAAAAGGTCAAGCAACATAGTTTATAAAAGGAGAAATTATCAACATGAATTTCACCTTCAAGGAAAGATCCGCTAAAGGGCTTCTGGTTAGTGAATAGGCCAGCCCAGGGAGGTCACACCTGAAAGACTAAAGGCTTGCAGTATTTGCACAAGTTACAAAGCCATGGACAGGTACAGACGACTCCTGACTCCTCCTCGTTCACCAGGCCTTGTTCTCACTCTCCTGCAAGTTTCTGCCCCAGAGCCGGGCTTACTCCTGGCCTGATCGGGCTTTCAGGAGAAAGCCCCAGAGGTGGGCTTATTCCTGGCACTCAGGAGAGGGATTGCAGATTCTCTGTCTAGGAAGAACAAAAACAACAAAAAACTTCAACGTATCCCAGAGGGCCTTTTCCCAACTCTCTCTGTGGAAATTCACTTCTTTATTCTTACTGCAGTTTAACTTCCAGCTCCTTTACCAAACGGTCAGTGATTCTTCCACCTGCTTTTTAGTTTCTATTTCTTGAAGAGATTTCATTGCAGACTCATGCTTTTCCTGTTCATCTCATCAAAACCAGCCTGATCTCTATCCCTTTCTCTGCAACCTGTTTCAAATCTAGCTGAGCTGATGAAGGAACTCAGGCTAGTGAAATGCGTTGTTTCTTCTGGGTAGCATGGTTGCATGTGATCTCAATGGTATGGCTGTGATGGGCTACAGGTTGGCATCCTGGAACAGACTGCAGTGAGAAAGAAGGTCTGGGGATCTTCTCTGCAGAGTTTTGATCACTACATTTGGGGAGACATCTGCCACCCTTATAAGAGAGTTAGCCCTGGCTGTCTGACCAAGTCTCATTAGGTATTTAAGGGATGAAATTTGATTTCCACCATCCTCCCTATATGCAAATCTTCATAATTATGAGTTATCATGAGAGTGTTCTCTTTTCACCTAATTTTACAAGCCAAAAGGCGAGTTTTATGAGAGTGAGAAGGCTTACCCCATCCCCCCAACATTAAATCAGTGAACATCTTAGCAGCAGCATCTTCCACTTTCAGAATTAAACTAAAATTTTCTCTGCATGCACAAGGCAGACTGATGTCATTGTGAAGTCTAATAAATAAATCACAGCCTAGCATCTTGGGACTCAAATGTAAAATGCAATGTCTGGCACCACTGGAGATAAAATAAATTGCCTGTAATCTGGTAAGCAGGTCATCTTGAGTCTCCACTCTGTCCTGGTGACTTTAGAGATTGATTCTGCTAAACTCAGATGAAGCAGAAGGACATATAGGTTCAGGGCTTGAAGTGAAATGAAAGCATTTGGGCCAAGAGATGAGGAAATAAAATGCACAGGGAGGTGGAGAAAAGAACCTTGACCTTGGCTTCCCAGGGGCTTAAGGGTAGTTCCTTATGAGACCCAATTCGGCCTTTTGCCCTCTGATTTCAAGAGATACTATTCTGTCTAATAAACACCACTTAGAGCCAAGCGCTATGGCGCACGCCTGTAATCCCAGCACTTTGGGAGGCTGAGAGGTGTAGATTATTTGAGGTCAGGAGTTTGAAACCAGCCTGGCCAACATGGTGAAACCCCATCTGTACTAAAAATGCAAAAATTAGCCAGATGTGCTGGTGTGCACCTCTAATCTCAGCGACTTGGGAGGCAGAGGCAGGAGAATTGCTTGAACTCAAGAGGCGGAGGTTGCAGTGAGCAGAGATTGCACCATTGCACTCCAGCCTGGGCAACAGAGCAAAACCTCATCTCAAAACAAGAAGCAAAAAACAACCACTTTTGTTGTTGTTGTTTAGGGCTATTTAAGTGAGTTTGCAAATAATCTTTATAACAAGAGGCCAACACTTTTATGATTGATTTGAAGGAGGCCTGGAGCTCAACTATGAGAGCCACTCCTTTAGTTCCAGAAGATAAAGACCCCACTGAAGTGAAATATTATTGTAAAAGGATTATGGCTGTAGTCA
This sequence comes from Sapajus apella, assembly GCF_009761245.1. Lineage (NCBI taxonomy): Eukaryota > Metazoa > Chordata > Mammalia > Primates > Cebidae > Sapajus > Sapajus apella. The sequence continues at coordinate 3,684,902 of NW_022437049.1, read as the reverse complement.
GCTCATAGCATTCTAGAACTGTGCAGTCCAATAGCAGTCTAAGAGTGCCACGTGGGCGATTTAAAATTGGTGTATTAGCCTGCCATGTTAAAAAGAGACAGGGGAAGTCAGTTTTCCTATATGTTATTTAGTATATCAAAAATATTATCATTTGAACATGTAATCAATATAAAAAATTACAAATGAGATTTTATTTTTGGGGGGCGTGCTAAGTCTTTGAAATTTGGTGTCTATTTTATACTTGCAGCTGAAGGGGATCAGAATACACTACCCTACAATATGCCACTTTGGCATAAGGATTATTTTGAGCTGAAGACAGTCGAGGAATAGCAGATGCTAGGATGAAAAACAACTCCCTGCCCTCTCCCCTATTTGCCTAAAAGTAGACAGGGATACCTTTAGACTCTTATCAACTCAGAAATAGCAACAAGAGGACTCTGAATAAAAACCTTACTGACCAGGCATGGTGGCTCACACCTGTAATCCCAGCACTTTGGGAGGCCAAGGCAGGCAAATCCCCTGAGGTCAGGAGCCTGACCAACATGGAGAAACCGTGTCTCTACTAAAAACACAAAATTATCTGGGTGTGGTGGTGCATGCCTGTAATCCCAGGTACTTGGGAGGCTGAGGCAAGAGAATCATTTAAACTTGGGAGGCGGAGATTGTGGTGAGCCAAGAATTGCATTCCAGCCTGGGGAACAAGAGTGAAACTTCATCTCAAAACAAAACAAAAACAACAACAACGAACAACCTTACTAAACTAAACTTTTTTGGGGTTTAGTTGGGCTCAAGCAATCCTATCTCAGCCTCCCAAGTAGCTGGTACTACAGGTGTATGCCACCACACTTGGCTAATGTTTGTATTTTTAGTAGAGACAGGGTTTTGCTATGTTGCTCAGGCTGATCTTGAACTCCTGAACTCAAGTTATCCACCCACCTTGGCCTCTCAAAGTGCTGAAATTAAAGGCTTGAGACACTGCACCCAGCCTTAAAATAACTTTTCTGTGAGTTCCCCCGTTATATATTTACCTTCCCACAGCTTGCCACCCCTAAAGCCTAAATCCCTTTTCCTTTGTCTTCTTTTCTACAATTTTACTGTTCTTTGTTAAAATGCTATATAAGCCTCAAGTTCTAACTACCTTTTTGAGTTCGTATCACTAAGTTTTTCCTGAGTGTTTGCATGATGGACATGTTAATAACTGTTTTTCTCTGGTTAATGTATCTTTTGTCAGTTTAATTTCTAAGGCCCCAGGCAGAGAATCAAGAACAGTAGAGAAAAAGTGTTTTTCCTCCCTAAATAGCACATCTCAATTTGGATTAATCACATTTCAAGTGCTCAGTGGTTACATGTGAGCCACTGAAATGTGATTAGTCCAAATTGGATACACTGAAATCAACTTGCCCTACCCTTTTGAAATTCTGGTTGCTAGAAGTTCCTGGATTGGACAGGAACTTCCAGCAACCAGGATTTCAAAAGGGTAGGGGAGTCGATTTCAATGAGAGGAGAAGCAGGTAGAGAAAGGCCTCAGATTCTTTATCTCATGCAGTTGTTCTAAGCCATGACTGCCCTGAAAGGGGATGGCTCAGGAAAGGGACAGGAGTCAGTGTGTGATTTTGTGGGCATCTGGACTGAGCCTGCAACATGTCCTCATGTTCTCCTCTTTTACCAGAGATGGTCCTCATCCCTCACGCTGAGGGAGAAATAGGATTGAAAATCATGCAGAAATGGGGCTTGCAGATAGGAGTTTCTCTGTATTAATGTCCGTCTTCCCTGAGCAAATGCAAAGGTAGGAGGCACGGGCAGATATTAATTCCAGGAGGAGGACTTGACAAATGGGGAATGGATCGTTCCTGAGAGGGGCTAAGTATCCAGTAAATGTCTCAAAATACAGGCTGGAGAGATGTATGGCTAGAGTGATATAGGTTAAAAATGCAATACATCAAGAAAGTTTCTTTGGGTGGCAGGAGGCAGTAAGATGCAACCTGTGGCTGTACATAGTGTCTATAGCAGCATAAACACTGATTTGAAAGCTTTGCTCATTTGGCTCTAAAAAACATCCAGTTTTTTTTTTTTTTTTTTTTTTTTTTTTTTGCAATAAGAGACATAACGCTGGACAAAATATGCCCCTAAGAGCAGCCAGGTGGTCCCAGGCATGTAACAAATTTCACTAACTCTAGGTATTAGAAAACAGGACAAATCTACATAGGGTCTACCAAGCTGCAAGGTTCCCAGATTGCAAAGGGGCAGCAATGAAGCAGAACACGATCTTGGAGGAACCAGGTGCCTTCAAATGCACTCAAATCACTGGGTTGCCTTCAGCTGTAAGCAAAGGAAAACTTGTGACTGAAGACGAATTGCCTAATCACAAGGATATTTATTGCTCTCTTAACGAAAGACTGAAAGTTGGCAGCTCTAGGGCTGATTCAGCAGCTTGATTTTGTCATTGTGGACTCTTTCTGTCCCTCTTATACACTCCCTCAGTCTGTTGGGCTTTTGTTCCTTTGTCCTGTTGCCTCTCAATCTCAAGGGGGCTGCTGAGGTTCCAGCATTGCATCCACATTTAAAAGCAAAAAGCAGAGGGAAAAGGTTTGCTTCTCATGTGGCCCTTTGAACTTGAGTATTGAGAAGCTTCTCAGGAAACATCCCTTTGTATCTTGTTGAACTGGGTAACTGGCTGTGAGTTGCTCTTAGGAAGGCAAGGAGAGCAACTTTTTCAGCCTCTAGGGAAGGAGAGAAACAAGAGAGAAGAATATTGGAATTTTTGAATAGGCAGTCCCAGTGAATGCACAAATCCTGAGTATCATACTGTAGAAGGAAGAGCACTAGATTTTGAGCCAAGAGCCACCCGCTTGCTCTGTGAACTTGGAGCTGTCACCTAGCCTCTCTGGGCCTGCGACCTTTCTAGGGTGACTACTTGGATTCACTAGATGGCCTCTTCCTGATCAAACATCCCTGATTTTTTAAAAACTCCTTGAGGGTGTTGAATGAGCTGTCTGGTGGTAAGGTAATTAATGTAATGAGCTCCAGTTGGTAAAAACAGCTGTGGCTTGTCTCCTTCCCATGGTCAGGGGACATTTTTTGGCTGAATCAACTTTCCTATTCGTAGATTCTTATGGAAGTTTAATTACACCAACAACCTTGTGTATTTGGTCCTTAGATGTCTTTTCCCAATGAGACATCAGCTCAAGAAGGTGTTGAAAAGACCCTACATATGCGCTAAACCAAAGAGGCTTCTCTTGTCATTGACCGATCTCTGCCGTGCCAAGGCAGGGTCAGCCCAGTATGGTTTGGATGTTTGTCCCCTCCAAATCTCATGTTGAAATGTAATCCCCAGTGCGGGAGGTGGGGCTTGGTGGGAGCCTTTGGCTCACGGAGGCGGATCCCTCTTGAATGGAAGAGCACCACCCCTTGGTGATGAGTGAGTCCATGCGAGATCTGGTTGCTTGAAAATGTGTGGCACCTCCCTCTCTCTCTTGCTCCCGCTCTTGCCACGTGAGAGGTCTGCTTGCTTCCGCTTCGCTTTCTGACAAGCTTCTGATTGCAAGCTTCCTGAGGCCCTCCCCAGAAGCAGATGCTGGCACTTTTTACATAGCCTGCAGAACTGTGAGTCAATTAAACCTCTTTTTTAAAATAAATTGCCCAGCATCAGGTTTTTTTTTGAGACTTAGTTTCGCTCATCACCCAGGTTGGAATGCAGTGGCACAGTCTCGGCTCACTGCAACCTCCGCCTCCTGCTTTCAAGCAATTCTGCCTCAGCCTCCTGAGTAGGTGGGATTACATGCACCCACCACCACATCCAGCTAATTTTTGTATTTTTTTTTAGTAGAGATGGGGTTTCACCATGTTGGCCAGGCTGGTCTCAAGTAATCTGCCCACTGGCCTCCCAAAGCGCTGGGATTACAGGCGTGAGCCACTGTTCCCAACCAACATCCTCATCTCTCTTTTTTTTTTTTAATTTATTTTATTGCATTTTAGGTTTTGGGGTACATGTGAAGAACATGCAAGATTGTTGCATAGGTACGCACGTGGCAGTGTGATTTGCTGCCTTCCTCCCCATCACCTATGTCTGGCATTTCTCCCCATGCTGTCTCTCCCCAACTCCCCACCACCCACTGTCCCTCCCCTATTTCCCCCCAACAGACCCAAGTGTGTAGTACTCCCCTTCCTGTGTCCATGTGTTCTCATTGTTCAACACCCGCCTATGAGTGAGAACATGCGGTGTTTGATCTTCTGCTCTTGTGTCAGTTTGCTGAGAATGATGGTTTCCAGGTTCATCCATGTCCGTACGAAGGACACAAACTCATCATTTTTGATGGCTGCATAATATTCTGTGGTGTATATGTGCCACATTTTCCTTGTCTAGTCTATCATTGATGGGCATTTGGGTTGGTTCCAGGTTTTTGCTATCGTAAACAATGCTGCAATGAACATTCGTGTGCATGTGTCCTTATAATAGAACGATTTATAATCCTTTGGATATATACCCAGTAATGGGATTGCTGAATCAAATGGAATTTCTATTTCTAGGTCCTTGAGGAATCGCCACATTGTCTTCCACAATGGTTGAACTAATTTACACTCCCACCAACAGTGTAAAAGTGTTCCTATTTCTCCACATCCTCTCCAGCATCTGTTGTCTCCAGATTTTTTAATGATCACCATTCTAACTGGCAGGAGATGGTATCTCAATGTAGTGTTGATTTGCATTTCTCTGATGACCAGTGATGATGAGCATTTTTTCATGTTTGTTGGCCTCATGTATGTCTTCCTTTGTAAAGTATCTGTTCATATCCTTTGCCCACTTTTGAATGGGCTTGTTTGCTTTTCTCTTGTAAATCTGCTTTAGTTCTTTGTAGATTCTGGATATCAGCCCTTTGTCAGATGGGTAAACTGCAAAAATTTACTCCCATTCTGTTGGTTGCCGATTCACTCTAATGACTATTTCTTTTGCCATGGAGAAGCTGTGAAGTTTGATTAGGTCCCATTTGTCTATTTTGGCTTTTGTTGCCAATGCTTTTGGTGTTTTGTTCATGAAGTCCTTGCCTATGCCTATGTCCTGAATGGTTTTGCCTAGATTTTCTTCTACAGTTTTTATGGCGTTAGGTCTTATGTTTAAGTCTTTGATCCATCTGGAGTTAATTTTAGTGTAAGGTGTCAGGAAGGGGTCCAGTTTCTGCTTTCTGCACATGGCTAGCCAGTTTTCCCAACAGCATTTATTAAACAGGGAATCCTTTCCCCATTGCTTGTTTTTATCAGGTTTGTCGAAGATCGGATGGTTGTAGATATGTTGTGTTGCCTCCGAGACCTCTGTTCTGTTCCATTGGTCTATATCTCTGTTTTGGTACCAGTACCATGCGTTTTGATTACTGTAGCCTTGTAGTATAGTTTGAAGTCCTGTAGTGTGATGCCTCCCGCTTTGTTCTTTTTGCTTAGAATTGACTTGGCTATGCGGGCTCTCTTTTGGTTCCATATGAAGTTTAAGGTATTTTTTTCCAGTTCTGTGAAGAAGGTCATTGGTAGCTTGATGGGGATAGCGTTGAATCTGTAAATTACTTTGGGCAGTATGGCCATTTTCACTATATTGATTCTTATTAACTGAGCATGGAATGTTCTTCCATCTGTTTGTGTCCTCTCTTATTTCGTTGAGCAGTGGCTTATAGTTCTCCTTGAAGAGGTCCTTTACGTTCCTTGTTAGTTGTATTCCTAGGTATTTTATTCTCTTTGTGGCAATTGTGAATGGCAGTTCGTTCTTGATTTGGCTCTCTTTAAGTCCATTATTGGTGTATAGGAATGCATGTGATTTTTGCACATTGATTTTGTTTCCTGAGACTTTGCTGAAGTTGCTTATTAGTTTCAGGAGATTTTGGGCTGAGACAATGGGGTTTTCTAGATATACAATCATGTCGTCTGCAAATAGAGACCATTTGACTTCCTCCTTTCTTATTTGAATACACTTTATTTCTTTTCTTGCCTGATTGCTCTGGCTAGAACTTCCAGTACTATATTGAATAGGAGTGGTGAGAGAGGGCATCCTTGTCTAGTGCCAGATTTCAAAGGGAATGCTTCCAGTTTTTGCCCATTCAGTATGATATTGGCTGTTGATTTGTCGTAAATAGCTTTTACTATTTTGAGATATGTTCCGTCAATACCTAGCTTATTGAGAGTTTTTAGCATAAAGGGCTGTTGAATTTTGTCAAAGGCCTTCTCTGCATCAATTGAGATAATCGTGTGGTTTTTGTCTTTGGTTCTGTTTATGTGGTGAATTATGTTTATAGACTTGCGTATGTTGAACCAGCCTTGCATTCCCAGGATGAAGCCTACTTGGTCATGGTGGATAAGCTTTTTGATGTGCTGTTGCAATTGGCTTGCCAGTATTTTATTGAAGATTTTTGTATCTATGTTCATCATGGATATTGGCCTGAAGTTTTCTTTTTTTGTTGAGTCTCTGCTGAGTTTTGGTATCGGGATGATGTTGGTCTCATAAAATGATTTGGGAAGGATTCCCTCTTTTTGGATTGTTTGGAATAGTTTCAGAAGGAATGGTACCAGCTCCTCTTTGTATGTCTGGTAGAATTTGGCTGTGAACCCGTCTGGACCTGGTCTATTTTTGGTTGGTAGGCTCTTAATTACTGCCTCAACTTCAGACCTTGTTATGGGTCTGTTCAGGGTTTCGGCTTCTTCCTGGTTTAGGCTTGGGAGGAGGCAAGTGCCCAGAAATTTATGCATTTCTTCCAGGTTTACTAGTTTATGTGCATAGAGTTGTTTGTAATAATCTCTAATGATGGTTTGAATTTCTGTGGAATCTGTGGTGATATCCCCTTTATCATTTTTTATTGCATCAATCTGGTTATTCTCTCTTTTCTTTTTTATTAACCCGGCTAGTGGTCTATTTTGTCGATCTTTTCAAAAAACCAGCTCCTGGGTTTATTGATTTTTTGAAGGGTTTTTTTTGTGTCTCTATCTTCTTCAGTTCTGCTCTGATCTTAGCTGTTTCTTGTCTTCTGCTGGGTTTTGAATTTTTTGATCTTGCTCCTCTAGCTCTTTCAATTTTGACGATAGGGTGTCAATTTTAGGTCTCTCCTTTCTTCTCATGTGGGCACTTATTGCTATATAATTTCCTCTAGAGACCGCTTTAAATGTGTCCCAGAGATTCTGGTATGTTGTATCTTCATTCTCCTTGGTTTCTAAGAATATCTTTATTTCTGCCTTCATTTCATTGTTTATCCAGTCAACATTCAAGAGCAAGTTGTTCAGTTTCCATGAAGCTGTGCAGTTCTGAGTTAGTTTTTGAATTCCGAGTTCTAACTTGATTGCACTGTGGTCTGAGAGACTGTTATGATTTCCGTTCTTTTGCATTTGCTGAGGAGTGATTTACTCCCAATTATGTGGTCAATTTTAGAGTAGGTGTGATGTGGTGCTGAGAAGAATGTATATTCTGTGGATTTGGGGTGGAGAGTTCTGTAAATGTCTGTTAGGTTTGCTTGGTCCAGGTCTGAGTTCAAGTCCTGGATATCCTTGTTAGTTTCTGTCTGGTTGGTCTGTCTAATATTGACAATGGGGTGTTAAAGTCTCCCACCATTATTGTGTGGGAGTCTAAGTCTCTTTGTAAGTCATTAAGAACTTGCCTTATGTATCTTGGTGCTCCTGTATTGGGTGCGTATATATTTAGGATTGTTAGCTCTTCTTGTTGCATTGATCCTTTTACCATTATGTAATATCCTTCTTTGTCTCTTTTGATCTTTGTTGCTTTAAAATCTATTTTATCAGAGATGAGAATTGCAACTCCTGCTTTTTTTTGCTCTCCATTTGCTTGGTAAATCTTCCTCCATCCCTTTATTTTGAGCCTTTGTGTATGCTTGCATGTGAGATGGGTTTCTGTATACAGCACACCGATGGGTTTTGGCTTTTTATCCAGTTTGCCAGTCTGTGTCTTTTGATTGGGGCATTTAGTCCATTTACATTTAGGGTTAATATTGTTATGTGTGAATTTGATACTGCCATTTTGGTGCTAGCTGGCTGTTTTGCCCATTCGTTGATGTAGATTCTTCACTGTGTTGATGCTCTTTACCATTTGGCATGTTTTTGGAGTGGCTGGTACTGCTTGTTCCTTTATATGTGTAGGGCCTCTTTCAGGAGCTCTTGTAAAGCAGGCCTGGTGGTGACGAAATCTTGGAGTACTTGCATGTTCACAAAGGATTTTATTTTTCCTTCACTTATGAAGCTTAGTTTGGCTGGATATGAGATTCTGGGTTGAATGTTCTTTTCTTTAAGGATGTTGATTATTGGCCCCCACTCTCTTCTAGCTTGTAGGGTTTCTGCTGAGAGATCTGCTGAGAGTCTGATGGGCTTCCCTTTGTGGGTAACCTGACCTTTCTCTCTGGCTGCCCTTAGTATTTTTTCCTTCATTTCAACCCTAGTGAATCTGACGATTATGTGCCTTGGGGTTGCTCTTCGTGAGGAATATCTTTGTGGTGTTCTCTGTGTTTCCTGGACTTGAATATTGGCCTGCCTTGCTAGGTTGGGGAAGTTTTCCTGGATAATATCCTGAAGAGTATTTTCCAGCTTGGATTCATTCTCTTCGTCGCATTCAGGTACACCTATCAAATGCAGATTAGGTCTTTTCACATAGTCACACATTTCTTAGAGACTTAGTTCCTTCCTTTTTACCCTTTTTTCTCTAATCATGCCTTCTCATTTTATTTCATTGAGTTGATCTTCGACCTCTGATATCCTTTCTTCTGCTTGGTCAATTCGGCTGTTGAAACTTGTGCATGCTTCGTGAAGTTCTCGTGTTGTGTTTTTCAACTCCATCAATTCACTTATATTCCTTTCTAATTTGTCCATTCTCGTTAGCATTTCGTCAAATCTTTTTTCAAGGTTCTTAGTTTCTTTGCATTGGGTTAGAACATGTTCTTTTAGTTCACAGAAGTTTCTTACTACCCACCTTCTGAAGTCCGATTCTGTCATTTCATCACACTCGTTCTCCATCCAACCTTGTTCCCTTGCTGGTGAGGAGTTGTGATTCCTTTTAGGAGGAGAGGTGTTCTGGTTTCGGGTGTTTTCATCCTTTTTGCGCTGGTTTCGTCCCATCTTTATGGATTTATCTTCCTGTCGCCTTTGTAGTTGCTGACTTTCAGACTGCTGACTTTCAGATTGGGTCTCTGAGTGGACGTTCTCTTTGTTGATGATGAAGTTATTTCTGTTTCTTAGTTTTCCTTCCAACAGTCTGGCCCCTCTGCTGTAGGTCTGCTGAGATCCACTCTAGGCCCTGCTTGCCTGGGGATCGCCTGCAGCAGCTGCAGAACAGTAAGGGTTGCTACCAGTTTCTTCTTCTGCTACCTTTGTCCCAGAAGGATACCCGCCAAATATCAGTCTGATCTCTCCTTTATCAGGTGACTCTTTGGATATACAGGGGTCAGGGAGCTGCTTGAGGAGACAGTCTGTCCTTTATAGGGGTTCAAGTGCTGAGCTCTGAGCTCCATTGTTCATTCACAGCTGCTGGGTAGGTATGTTTAGGTCTGCTGCAGCAGAACTCATAAACCACTTTTTGTTCCCAGGTGCTCTGTCCCAGGGAGTTAGGGCTTTATTTATGAGTTTCCATTGTGCTACTGCCTTTTTTTTTTTCAGGGCTGCCCTGCCCAGCAAGGAGGCGGCCTGGTCACAGTCTGCCTGCAGAGGCTTTGCTGAGCTGCTGTGGGCTCTGCCCAGCTGCCCTGTGAACTTCCCTGCAGTTTTGTTTATATGGGTATAGTTAGAACTGCCTCAGCAATGGTGGCCCGCTTGTGTATTGGTGGACTCTTTCTGTAATGGCAGGTTGCCTTGGCAATGGCGGGTTGCCTTGGCAATGACAGGCAGCCTCAGCAATGGCAGGTTGCCTTGGCAACGGCGGGCTGCCTCAGCAGTGGTGTCCACAGTGGCGGGCTGCCCTGGTAATGGCGGACGCCCCTCCCCCACAGAGCTGTACCATCCCGGGTTCAGCTGCGCTTGCTGTGAAACTCTCAATCCAGGGAGTTTCTGATTGCTGTTCTTTTGTGGGAGTGGGACCGAGCCTGATCACCTGGCTCCCTGCTTCCAAGCCATTTTTTTCTTTTTTTTTAGTTGAATAGTCGACTCTATCCCCATCACCTGTTGAAACAGCGGGGGATCTGTTCGATTTCCCGGGCGGCGACTCACTGCGCCAGCTTAAACAGCAGTGCTGAGGTTTGTGGCGCTTTTTTTTTGCCCAGGAATCTCCTGGCCTGGCTCCCTGTTCAGTTCCCTCTTTAATCAGATGAATGGGCGACTTCCTGGGTCTCCAATTGGCAGCCAAAAGGGCACGCGGACCAGTGTATTTTGTATGGAGAACTGCCGGCTGGGGTGCCAACAAAGCAGCCACGGGGGTGGGGGCAAAGCAGCTGCGCTGACCAAAAGAACCACGCCGGCCACAACAGCCACGCTGGCGACCTGTGGGGCACCTCCGCCTGGGAATCTTCTGGTCCATGGGCAGTGAAAATGCGGCATCCACTCACCCTCTGCACTTTCTCTGGGAGCTGCAACTTCAAGCTGTTCCTAAACGGCCATCTTGGATCTTCCCCCACTCATCTCTTTTTTTTTAAAAAACGTTTTTTACATAAGTATTTTTTGTTTATTCTTTCAAGTTTCTCCTACCTTTGAACTTTTGCACTATAAAAATTGAAAAGACAGGACTTCAGTAGAGAGCACAAAACCCATACTTGCTCATTTAGAAACAATTCCACTTAGACATTTACATTGTTCATTTTTGTTCTCACAATTTTTATAACTATGCATTTGTCTGTCTTCTTTTTTAATTTTTTAAATCATATATATATATGTTTGTATGTATGTATGTGTATATATATATACATATATATATATTATTGCACTTTAGGTTCTGGGTTATATGTGCTGAACATGCAGGATTGTTGCATAGGTACATAGGTGGCAATGTGGTTTGCTGCCTCCATTTCCTTGTCACCTATATCTGGCATTTCTCCCCATGTTATACCTCCCCAACTCCGTCCCCGCCCCCTGCTGTCCCTCCCCTATTTCCCTGCAACAGACCCCAGTGTGTGATCCTCCCCTCCCTGTGTCCGTGTGTTCTCATTGTTCAACACCCACCTATGAGTGAGAACAAGTGGTGTTTGATTTTCTTTTCTAGTGTCACTTTGCTGAGAATGATGGTTTCCAGATTCATTCATATCCCTATGAAGGACATGAGCTTATCGTTTTTTGTGGCTGCATAGTATTCCATGGTGTATATGTGCCACATTTTCCTTGTCTAGTCTATCATTGATGGGCATTTGGGTTGGTTCCAGGTCTTTGCTATTGTAAACAGTGCTGCAGTGAACATACATGTGCATGTGTCTTTATAATAAAACGATTTATAATCCTTTGGATATATATCCAGTAATGGGATTGCTGGGTCAAATGAAATTTCTATTCTAGGTCCTTGAGGAATCACCACACTGTCTTCCACAATGGTTGAACTAATTTACACTCCCACCAACAGTGTAAAAGTGTTCCTATTTCTCCACATCCTCTCCAGCATCTGTTGTCTCCAGATTTTTTAATGGTTGCCATTCTAACTGGCATGAGATGGTATATCAATGTGGTTTTGATTTACATTTCTCTAATGACCAGTGATGATGAGCATTTTTTCATGTTTGTTGGCCTCATATACGTCTTCTTTTGAAAAGTGTCTGTTCATGCCTTCACCCACTTTTGAATGGGTTTGTTTTTCTTGTAAATCTGAAACAGTTCTTTGTAGATTCTGGGTATTAGCTCTTGGTCAGATGGGTAGATTGCAAAAATGTTTTCCCATTCTGTTAGTTGCCGGTTCATTCTACTGATCGTTTCTTTTGCTGTACAGAAGCTCTGGAGTTTAATTAGATCCCATTTGTCTATTTTGGCTTTTGTTGCCAATGCTTTCGGTGTTTTGGTCATGAAGTCCTTGCCTATGCCTATGTCCTGAATGGTTTTGTCTAGGTTTTCTTCTAAGGCTTTTATGGTGTTAGGTCTTATGTTTAAATCTTTAATCCATCTGGAGTTAATTTTAGGGTAAGGTGTCAGGAAGGGGTCCAATTTCTGCTTTCTGCATATGGCTAGCCAGTCTTCCCAACACCATTTATTAAACAGGAAATCCTTTCCCCATTGCTTGTTTTTGTCAGGTTTGTCAAAGATCAGATGGTTGTAGATGTGTGATATTGACTCCAAGGCCTCTATTCTGTTCCATTGGTCTATATCTCTGTTTTGGTACCAGTACAATGCTGTTTTGATTACTATAGCCTTGTAGTATAGTTTGAAGTCAGGTAGTGTAATGCCTCCAGCTTTGTTCTTTTTGCTTAGGATTGTCTTGCCTATGCAGGTTTACTTTTGGTTTCATATGAAGTTTAAGGTGTTTTTTTCTGGTTCTGTGAAGAGGATCATAGGTAGCTCGATGGGGATAGCATTGAATCTATAAATTACTTTGGGCAGTACGGCCATTTTCATGATACTGATTCTTCCTAACCATAAGCATGGAATGTTTCTCCATGTGTTTGTGTCCTTATTTCGTTGAGCAGTGGTTTGTAGTTCTCCTTGAAGAGGTCCTTTACCTCTGTTGTTAGTTGTATTCCTAGGTATTTTATTCTCTTTGTAGCAACTGTGAATGGCAGTTCGTTCTTGATTTTGCTCTTTTTAAGTCTGTTATTGGTGTATAGGAATGCTTGTGATTTCTGCACATTGATTTTGTGTCCTGAGACTTTGCTGAAAATGCTTATCAGTTTCAGGAGATTTTGTACTGAGAGGATAGGGTCTTCTAAATATACAATCATGTCGTCTGCAGATAGAGACAATTTGACTTCCTCCTTTTCTAATTGAATACCCTTTATTTCTTTTTCTTGCCTGATTGCTCTGGCTCAAACTTCCAATACTATACTAAATAGGAGTGGTGAGAGAGGGCATCCTTGTCTAGTGCCAGATTTCAAAGGGAATGTTTCCAGTATTTGCCCATTCAGTATGATATTGGCTGTGGGTTTGTTGTAAATAGCTTTTATTATTTTGTGATATGTTCTGTCAATACCTAGTTTATTAAGAGTTTTTAGCATAAAGTGCTGTTGAATTTTGTCAAAGGCCTTCTCTGCATCTATTGAGATAGTCATGTGGTTTTTGTCTTTGGTTCTGTTTATGTGGTGGATTACATTTATAGACTTGCGTATGTTGAGCCAGCGTTGCATCCCCGGGATGAAGCCTACTTGATTGTGATGGTTAAGCTTTTTGATGTGCTGTTGCAATCAGTTTGCCAGTATTTTATTGAAGATTTTTGCATCTACGTTCATCATGGTTATTGGCCTGAAGTTTTCTTTTTTTGTTGAGTCTCTGCCGAGTTTTGGTATCGGGATGATGCTGGTCTCATAAAATGATTTGGGAAGGATTCCCTCTGTTTGGATTGTTTGGAATAGTTTCAGGAAGAATGGTACCAGCTCTTCTTTGTATGTCTGGTAGAATTCGGCTGTGAACCCGTCTGGACCTGGGCTTTTTTGGTTGGTAGGATTTTAATTGCTGCCTCAGCTTCTGCCCTTGTTATTGGCCTATTCAGGGTTTTGCTTTCTTCCTGGTTTAGGCTTGGGAGGAGGCAAGTGCCCAGAAGTTTACCCATTTCTTCCAGGTTTACTGGTTTATGTGCATAGAGTTGTTTGTAGTAATCTCTGGTGGTAGTTTGTATTTCTGTGGAATCTGTGGTGATATCCCCTTTATTGCTTTTTATGGGACTATTTGATTCTTCTCTCTTTTCTTTTCTATTAATCTGGCTAGTGGTCTGTCTATTTTGTTGATCTTTTCAAAAAACCAGCTCCTGAATTAATTTTCTGAAGGGTTTTTTGTGTCTCTGTCTCCTTCAGTTCTGGTCTGATTTTAGTTGTTTTTTGTGTCTTCTGCTAGCTTTTGAGTTTTTTTTTTTTCCCCATCATCTAAACTTGCTCCTCTAGCTCTTTCAATTTAGATGATGGGGTGTCAATTTTAGATCTTTGCTTGCTTCTCTGGTGGGCATTTATTGCTATAAATTTCCCTCTAGACACTGCTTTAAATGTGTCCCAGAGATTCTGGTACGTTATGTCTTCGTTCTTGCTGGTTTCGAAGAATGTCTTTATTTCTGCCTTTATTTCATTGTTTATCCAGTCAACAATCAGGAGCCAGTTGTTCAGTGTCCATGAAGTTGTGCAGTTCTGAGTTAGTTTCTTAATCCTGAGTTCTAATTTGATTGCACTGTGGTCTGAGAGTCTGTTTGTTATGATTTCCATTCTTTTGCATTTGCTGAGGAGTGATTTACTTCCTACTATGTAGTCAATTTTAGAGTAGGTGTGATGTCGTGCTGAGAAGAGTGTATATTCTGTGAATTTGGGGTGGAGAGCTCTGTAAATGTCTATTAGGTTTGCTTGGTCCAGATCCAAGTTCAAGTCCTGGATATCCTTGTTAATTTTCTGTCTAGTTGATCTGTCTAATATTGACAGTGGAGTGTTAAAATCTCCCACTATTATTGTGTGGGAGTCTAAGTCTCTTTGTAGGTCATTAAAAACTTGCTTTATGTATCTGGGTGCTCCTGTATTGGGTGCATCCATATTTAGGATTGTTAGGTCTTCTTGTTGCATTGATCCTTTTACCATTATGTAATGCCCTTTGTCTCTTTTCATCTTTGTTGGTTTAAAGTCTATTTTATCAGAGACTATGATTGAAATCCCTGCTTTTTTTTTTGCTCTCCATTTGCTTGATAAATCTTCCTCCATCCCTTTATTTTGAGCCTATGTGTATCCTTTCATGTGAGATGGGTTTCTTGGATACAGCACACCAATGGGTTTTGACTTTTTATCCAATTTGCCAGTCTGTGTCTTTTGATTGGGGCATTAAGCCCATTTACATTTAAGGTTACTATTGTTATGTGTGAATTTGATCCTGCCATTTTGATACTAGCTGGTTGTTTTATCTGTTAGTTGATGCAGTTTCTTCATTGTGTTGATGCTCTTTACCATTTGGTATGTGTTTGGAGTGGCTAGTACTGGTTGTTCCTTTCTATGTTTAGTGCTTCTTTCAGGAGCTCTTATAAGGCAGGCCTGGTGGTGACAAAATCTCTCAGCAATTGCTTGTTTGTAAAGGATTTTATTTCTCCTTTGCTTATGAAGCTTAGTTTGCCTGGATATGAAATTCTAACTTGTAATTTCTTTTCTTTAAGGATGTTGAATATTGGTCCCCACTCTCTTCTGGCTTGTAGGGTTTCTGCTGAGACATCTGCTGTCTGATGGGTTTTCTTTTGTGGGTAACCCAACCTTTCTCTCTAGCTTTCCTTAGCATTTTTTCCTTCATTTCAACCCTGGTGAATCTGACGATTATGTGCCTTGAGGTTGCTCTTCTTGAGGAATATCTTTGTGGTGTTCTCTGTATTTCCTGGACTTGAATATTGGCCTGCCTTGCTAGGTTGGGGAAGTCCTCCTGGATCTTATCCTGAGGATTGTTTTCCAGCTTGGATTCATTCTCTCCATCTCATTCAGGTATACCTATCAAATGTAGATTAGGTCTTTTCACATAATTCCATATTTCTTCGAGACTTTATTCATTTCTTTTTACTCTTTTTTTCTTTAATCTTGCCTTGTTTTATTTCATTGGGTTGATCTTCGATCTCTGATATAGTTTCTTCTGCTTGGTTGATTTGGCTATTGAAACTTGTGTATGCTTTGTAAAGTTCTTGTATTGTATTTTTCAGTTCCATTAAGTCATTTATGTTCTCTAAGCTGTTTATTCTCATTAGAATTTCATCAAACCTTTTTTTCAAGGTTCTTAGTTTCTTTGCATTGGGTTAGGATATATTCTTTTAGCTCAGAGAAGTTTGTTATTACCTACTTTCTGAAGCCTGTTTCTGTCAATTCATCAGACTCATTCTCCATCCAGCTTTGTTCCCTTGCTGATGAGGAGTTGTGATCCCTTGAAGGAGGAGAGATGTTATGGTTTTGGGTGTTTTCATCCATTTTGTGCTGGTTTCTTCCCAACTTTGTGGATTTATCTACCTGTGGTCTTTGTTGTTGGTGACTTTTGGATGGGGTCTCTGAGTGGATGTCCTTTTTGTTGATGTTGAAGTTATTTCTGTTTTTTAGTTTTCCTTCTAACAGTCAGGCCCTCTGCTGTAGAACTGCTAGAGGTCCACTCCAGACCCTGCTAGCCTAGGGATCACCTGCGGTGGTTGCAGAACAGTAAGGGTTGCTGCCAGTTTCTTCTTCTGTTATCTTTGTCCCAGAAGGATACCGGCCAGAGGTCAGCCTGAGCTCTCCTTTATGAGGTGTCTCTTTGGATATACGTGAGTTGGGTAGCTCCTTGAGAAGACAGTCTGTCCTTTACAGGAGCTCAAGTGCTGAGCTGTGAGCTCTGTTGTTCTGTTCAGAGCTGCTGGGCAGGTATGTTTAAGTCTGCTGCAGTGGAACTCATAACTGCCTTTTTTTCCCAGGTTCTCTGTCCTGGGAAGTTGCGGCTTTATTTATAAGTTCCTGATGTGCTGGTGCCTTTTTTCAGATATGCCCTGCCCAGCAAGGAGGTAGCTTAGTCAGTCTGCCAGCAGAAATATTGTGGAGCTGCTGTGGGCCCTGCGCAGTTACTGTGTGAACTTCCTTGTGGTTTTGTTTATAGAGGTTTAGTTAGAACTGCCTAGGTAATGGCGATCTGCCTCTGTAATGGTGGATGCCCTTCCCCCGACAGAGCTGGATCATCCCGGGTCCAGCTGTGCTTGCTGCAAAACTCTCAATCCAGAGTGTTTCTGATTGCTGGTCTTTGTGGGGGTGGGACCTGCCGAACCAGATCACCTGGCTTCCTGTTTCAGCCCCCTTTTCTTCAGTTGAATGGGTGGCTCTGTCTCCCAGGTGGTCCAGGCGCCAGTTGAGACAGATGCCCAGATTTGTGTGTTTTTGTGTGGAGACCTGCACAAAACTTGTGGCACTTTTCAGCCCAGGAATCTCCTGGTCTGTTGGCAGTAATAACTCGTTTGGAAATGTGGTGATCACTCACCCTCTGCATTGTTCTCACTGGGAACTGCACTCCAGACCTGTTCCTACTTGGCCATCTTGCATCCTACCTCCCATCCTCATCTCTTAACCATTCTTCTTGGTGCAGCCATTCCTCAGGCAGCTGCACAGCCACAGAGCTCCCTTGGCCTCAGAACTCCAAAGCCCTCAGTTCCATGTTACAGTGCAGCTCCGGGGTAGTTGGAGATGATTGCTTTTCACAGCAATCCATCATGCATGTAGCACTATGCCTCCATGGTAATAACCATGCTGACAGAATGAGCAGTGAGTCAGCTTGCACATTTGTTGACATATTCAGCTTTCATAAGCAGACCATGATTTCATAAGAAATGGAATCTCAGGTGTTCTGCTGTGTCTCAGCATGCATCCTTTATTATTGTTATGTTTTAATAATGCTACACGTGCTTTAAAGTATGTAGGCATGTGTACCAAATCAGGCCTCTATTATAAATAGCCGTGTTGCCTCAGTTTCGGTGTAATGCTCACATAAGATAAATTCGCATGACTTCAGAATAACAGAAAACACAAATGTATTCAATGTCACTATACAGTAAAGGGTTAACTTGGTGGGCCTTGCTTGCTCAAACCCTGCACATTTCAAAGACAGGACTGTGTTTAGGAAGACAGATCCTTGACTGGCCTCTGGGAGATAGCCTCTGAGCCCTTGGAATAGATGGCCTGATAAGAGCATTTTTTGTGTGCCTGAGTCTGTGGGTCATGCAGTGTCAGTGTGACCTCTGGGGGCTGGAGACTGAGCAGGTCACATGGGCACTGCATGACTATCTTTGACCATCCCCATAGAAACCTTGGACTCCAAGGCTCCAGTGACATTTTCTAGTTTGACAATGCTACTGCTGTCGTTGCTAGGAGAATTAAACACGTCTTCACACAAGAAGAAGCTTGGATGTGGCTTCTCCTGGATGATGCTCACATGCCTTTTCCCCGTGGTGATTCTAATCTCTTTTCACAGTAATGAATCTTTACTGTGAATATACCAGCTTTCCTGTCTTGTGAGTCCTTCTAGTAAATCACGAAGCCTAAAGGTGGTCTTGGGGATCCTCAACACAGTCACTGGGCTGAGGGTTCTGAAGTAGGGAGCAGTGGTGGAGAGGCAACTTTTGGGAATGTCAACAGCAGGAAATCAATAATGATGGGCCATGGAGGGCTCACCAGGTGGGGAATGTTGAAGGTCTCCTAGTTGCACCTCAGAGATCTTATATATTTGCCCTCTTTTCCTGCTTGAATGATAAAATCCTCTGGGGGAGGGCCCTTCTCCTTTTTTTTTTTTTTTGATACTGAATCTTGCTCTTGTTGCCCAGGCTGGAGTACAATGGTGTGATCTCAGCTCACTGCAAACTCCACCTCCCAGGTTCAAGGGATTCTCCTGCTTCAGCCTCCTGAGTAGCTGGGACTTCAAGCGCCTGCCACCATGCCTGGCTAATATTTTTTTGTGTGCGTTTTCAGTAAAGACTGGGTTTCACCATGTTGGCCAGGCTGGTCTTGAACTCCTGACCTTGTGATCCTCCCACCTTAGCCTCCCAAAGTGCTGGGATTACAGGCGTGAGCCATCGGGCCTGGCATCTCCTACTTCTTTATCCCCCATAGTGCCTAGTGCAGTGCCCTGCAATGCAGATGGTACCTGGCCAGATCCCCTGCATCAGGGAGTGTACCCATTGCCCAGTTGCTGTGGATTTGGCTGCTAAATGGCTCCCAGCTGCCTCTAGAGTTGCTCTTGGAGGAATGAGTTCTCTTTCCTTGCCCCACCCTCCCCATGCTGGCAGCCATGACTGGATGATATGGAGGCACCAAAGGCCATCCTTTTTCCTCAAGATAGCCCACTCTATGGTGCAGTTCAGGCTCCAGAGCTCTTGATAAGACCAGGTTGAAGCTGGTCTTTAGCCTGGACCACGTGCATGCTGAGATACCCCTGCCCTAGGAAGGGGAAATACAGGAAACTAATACTCTGTTGGTCTCCTGT
Organism: Sapajus apella; assembly: GCF_009761245.1. NCBI lineage: Eukaryota > Metazoa > Chordata > Mammalia > Primates > Cebidae > Sapajus > Sapajus apella. The sequence goes on along the minus strand of NW_022437049.1, from coordinate 3,665,888 downwards.
ATCACCTCCTTTCTAGAGCATTCCTGCAGTGAATCACTGGCCCCTGGATGCCCATTTTAGGCACTGATTTTAGGGAACCAACTCAAGACAGTGATAGCCAAACTCTGATGGCCACTGCAATCCCACAGCCATATTTTGGCCTTATCAGTGGGGTGGAAAACTCACAGCATGGCTCACAGCATCCTTGTTTCTGAATTTCTCAGTCTTTTAAGCTCTTAGTATTGAACCCTTGAATTACAGGAGAGAAGATGTAAACCATTTTTGTGTACCTGTGTGCAGTCCTGGGAGACAGGATGAAGCAATTGTTGAAGACACGGTCTTGCTCACAGCCACACACTTGCATCATTCCTGTGCTCCCTGTTTCCCGCCACAGAGCCTATATGCTGGGGAGGTGCACTGAAGGGCCAACATGAGCCCATCCCAAGGGCCTTCAGACTGGTCTCACTCCAGCTTTTAGATGGCTCTTTTTGGTTTCTGTTGGAAACAGCCATTCACTACTAATGAAATGGAGTGTGGCTCACAGTAGTGGAGCTGAGGTCACCTGGCGGGAGCACTGTGTCATGGAGCCTTGAGCCATGGGGTCAGCCACCTGGTGGGTTGGGCTTGGTTTCCTGATTATGGATTAGACTCAGAGCTCTGCCACATTGTCACTCTTAGGTGTGCCACTAGGCACTAACAGGCATCACATCCTGGTGAGTCACGAATGTGCAGAGCAAGAGAGAACATCAGTGCAGGCTAAGCAACTTCAGTTCTGAGATCTCAGGTGTCAACATCTAGAAGGGTTCTCAGTGGTTTTAGTGAAGTTCTTAATGTAATTGAGTGAGGTGAACTCACATCTCAAGGACCAAAATGACCCTCGAGCCAGGCAAGAACACACAATTCTTTCACTTATGCCCCGCCTGTTAGCAGGCTCTGACACAAAGATCTGGTTTGACACCAACACTTCTCAACCATGGCTGGAATTGCTGATCCCAAAATTGATTAGTGGGTCTACTGGTTAGGAAACTGATGGCACACTTGTGATGTGTGGGAGACTGAGCCATGTGTCCCTGAAAGCCAGTTTTTATTCTTATAGGGAAGAAGGGAGGGCCAGGAAGAGTTGAGAAAACCCAAGCCAGAGTGTGTAGCCAGCCATAAGCCGCTGTTCTCTGCCTGGGTCCTGGACCTGCTTCCTGTTAAATCCCACTCTTGACAACTGTTGGTGCAGTCGGTGCTCTACCAATATCCATTTTGCCCTCACCTTTCTGTGTGTGCCAGCCCAGCTCCCACCTGTCAGCACCTGTGGCCTTTTTCTTTCTTTTTTTCTTTTTCAAGACAGAGTCCCACTCTGTTGTCCAGGCTGGAGTGCAGTGGCACAATCTTGGCTCACTGCAAACCCCACCTCCTAGGTTCAAGTGACTCTCCTGCCTTCCTCTGGAGTAGCTGGGATTACAGGTACATGCCACCACGCCTGGCTATTTTTAAAATTTTTTTTTATTTTTAGTAGAGACAGGGTTTTGCCATGTTGGCCAGGCTGGTCTCTACCTCCTGACCTCAGGTGATCCATCCGTCGTGGACTCCCAAAGTGCTGGGATTATAGGCGTGAGCCACCGCGCCCGGCCCTGTGGCCTTTTTCTAACCACTAGAGCCCATTCTGCTGCAGTGCAGTACAGGCCAGAGGTGCTGGGGAGGTCGCATCCCAGGAGAGCAGTCCTCAGCCCAGGCCTGGCTGCAGTGGGAAATCTCATAGATACATGTTCCTCTCTGCCTCCTGGAGCTCCCCGCCAGGAGGAAGCTACAGGTCCCCACAGCGGGAACTTGCACTGTTTATTGCTTCCTTCTCTTTCCTGTCACCTCCCCACTGCCCTCTCAGTGTTTCGTCACCCACAGCCTTGAACTTGAATCCATATTTCAGGGTTTGCTGACGAAGGAAATTAAACTAAGCCAGTGCCCTGTTCTCCTTTCTTTGTTTGCTTACTACACAGATCAGGCCCCCGGCTAGGCAGGAGCTGTCTGGAGAGGCAGAAAGCCATGACTAAGGGCATCCCTGGGGCTCCAGCAACCAGGCAAAGAGGTGAGCAGAGCATGGGGCCTATGAGGGGCTGGTTCCTGCTTTTGTAGTCTGTTCTCATCCTCAGGGCTGATTTTGTTCCTCCAAGTCTCAATCTCAGCGTCTGTATCCCAGTAAGGTTGAATGACACGAGTTTATTCTGGAAAGACTATTTGGGCTCTAGTTCTAGCTCTGTCACTAACTGTGTGGCTTTGGGCAAATTACTTTGCTGCTCTGGGTTTCAGTCTACTCATCAGCAAAATGAGGGGGTTGGGTTAGATGATCTGTAAATGCCCATCTACTGTCAATGTTTATATTTGCTGAATAATGAATGAAGGCAGGACTACTACCCAGGCAGGTACTCCTGGGCTTCTCAGTGATTCAGTCTTAGTGAAGACAGGATGCTGTTCAACATACCCTTGCTACAGTTTGACTCAAAACCATGCAGTTGGGGACATCAGACATGTCCCCTCTTCGTGTGGAGCTTGCTAGTTCAATCGAGGACCACAGCTTTCAAGTTGGGCTTCCCTTTTGCCTGTTCTAACCATCACAGCAAAAAGCCTGGGTAGTAACCTCTGGCGTAATGTCCCCTCAGCCTCAGCTCAGGTAGGACGGTTCCCACACTTTTAGAAACTTCTCAGTAGCAGATGAAGACATTTCCCTAAAGAATGGAAAGTAAAAGAGGATGTGTGATGAGAAAATCATGTCATGAAAATACGATGTGAAAATAGGATGTGTAATAGGAAAACGTCATGGAAATGTGGCATTTCTGAATTGGAATGTCAGTGGCTAGAACGACAAGGCAAGCTGTGTACTTATTCACAAGGACATGGAGACCACATAGCATCTTACTCAGCAAAGTTTTTCTGTAGAGGGCCAGGTAATAAATGTCTCAGGCTTTCTGCTCAACTCTGTAGGATGGAGGCAGCCATAGACCAGGGTTGAGACGAGGCTGTGGGCCAGTGAGGCACACCTGCCTTGGGCACAAAATTTAAGGGTGCCAAAAACCTCAGTAGCCAAGATAAATATTTGAATGCAATATTTAAAAAATATTTAATGCAAAAAATTCATGATATAAAATATCACAATTTAAAATAAAGACAGAGGCCAGGTGTGGTGGCTCATGCCTATCATCCTAGCACTTTGGGAGGCTGGGATCACTTGAGGTCAGGGGTTCGAGACCATCCTGGCCAACATGGTAAAACCCCATCTCTACTAAAAATACAAAAATCAGTTGGGCATTGTGGTGGGTGCCTGTAATCCCAGCTACTCGGGAGGCTGAGGCAGGAGAATCGCTTGAACCTGGGAGGCAGGTTGCAGTGAGCTAAGATTGTGCCACTGCACTCCAGCTTGGGTGACAGAGCAAGACTCCATCTCAAAAAAATCAATACAAAGACAGGATCAGAAAATATGTAAATGAATAAGTGTAGCTATGTTCTAGTACAACCACTTGGCCTGGAGGCCATAGTTTGCTGATCCCTATGTGAATCACCTGGGACCCTCCCAAAAGTTTACATCTTAGAATCAGAGGTGGCGGGACGAGGTTGTGAACTGTTTACTTTGGGGTACCCTCTTTCTTTGTCTTTTGGTCCTCCTTCCTCGTTGATGCTGTTTACTGTTTGTGCTTTTCAGCGTCTTCTCTCCACACTCCATTTCCGACGTTCCAGCAGCCCAGGCCTCACATTAGGTTTCAAGTCTTCTCCAATATAACATTTCAATCGAGTCTCTGGCCTGGCTCCTGCCTCCCTTCACCTGCATCCACTCAGCAGGGAGATGGCCGCTCTCCGCAGACACTCTGGAAATAATCTGATAACTGGCTTAACAGGCCGCTCCTCTTGGCTCAGGTGCATTTCAACAGTAGAAAGTTCTTTTAGCCAAAAGGCCTGTGTTGTTTAAGGGTCAACTGTATTTGTTGAATTACGAATGAAGACTAACAGTTTAATATTACAAAGGGGTCGACTTCAGATGGGTGGGATCTCAGGCATCTGTGAAGGGTAGCTCACGTGGGTATTTTTAGGTGTTTGGTTCCCCCCAACCTCATGATGTTGGTACCATTCGTGACTAGAGGAGAGCACCAGCCCTGGTCAGAAGGTTTGGAGTTGGCTCCAAGATAGAGTTTGAAATCCACAATATGGACCCCAGGCCTCCCCAGATGATTCCGGAATTACCTCCTGATTACCAGTCTCTGTAGTTTCTCCCCTCCCCAATCCTTCCCTCACCCCACAGTGGCCTTCATGGGCACAGAGAGAAGCCGGGTAGGCTCTTAGCAGTCTCAAAGACAGGATCAGATAATACGTAAATGAATAATACATAAGTAAATCTGTGTTCCAATAAAACTTTATTTGGCCTGTCCTGATCAAGTTTAATAATGTTTAATAGATTTTTTTAAAAACATGAGTAGTTGTAACAATTCCTCTGTAATAACAGTTATATATGAACTCCTGGTCAAGGCCAGCAGCTTGTTCCTTTACCAAAAAAGTAAAGCCGCCCTCTGAGGACAAAATGGCGCATGAGGAGTGGTGTATATTTTTCTTAAAGAAAAAAACCAAAACCCAAACACTTCCTATTTACATATTTTCCATTAAAAAATTGGTCAGTGTGATTAATTATGTTTTTAAATATAAGTTTCTAATGTGTTGCAGGTTTCAATGTACAAATCATAGTTTGCTGATTAGATTTAAGGTGCTGTGATGTGAGGATGACTGCAGCCCAAGACCAAGACTGGGGAACCGTCTGCCTGCAGCCTGGCCGGACTTACTGTGAGTATCTTTGGGAGTGTTGGGGGCAGAGAAGGAGCTGAAGACCAGTGGCAGAAATGGCAGAGTGTTCCTGGGGACCACATAGGGGCTGTCAGTATCCCCACCCCATGCTTCTGGAGAGGGCCTGCGTCTACACACCACCCCATGCTCTGCGTGTAAGCACACAGGATTGCACACACCAGACTCACCTTAGCCTACACTATGAGGGGCGCTGCTGCTTTGAGTCCCTTCCTTTGTTGTGAGGTCTTCATGCTGCTGCCTGATCCCTGAGAGCCCTCACTGTTGACACCCTTCCTTTCATACCTTCCCACGTTTCTGGATTCCTTGACCCCAAGGTCATGTGCTCTCCAACACATTTCTGTAGACTTTGCTCTTTGCCAGGGTTAAATGGATGATCAAAATAAGGAAAGTATTGATGAGGGATGGTGGGTCCCATGTGAAACCTTCTCTCCTAACACATTTGCTCTATGGCGGACCTCACTGCTGTCCTCCAAACGAGCAGTTCGTGCAGAGAACATTAGGTCCCGAGGTAGGTCTGGAGAGAAGCTGTGGGGGTGTGGGATGTGGGGTGGGGGTGCTAGCAGAGAGGTTGGAGGGATTCTTGGAATCGCTGCCTTCAACCTCACTGGGGGAGGATGCCCACTGGGGAATGAGGGCTGTGTCTTTGCGTCAGGAAAGTGCATAGGGAGTGCTGAGGGGGTGTATGTACAGGCCTGGGAGAAGGGCTGATTTTACCCACAGACCCCAGACTTCTGACCTGAATGAAGATTTCAGACCATGCAGGGGTGAGGCAAATATAGGGGTGCGACAGATGAGAACATTTAAGTACTTGGGGAGCCAGAAAAATATGCTTGGTGACAAGGAGAGACAAACTGGTTCAGTTTCCAGTTGCAGAAAACAAGAAACACTGCTCTCAATGAAAGAACACTGAATGGTAATGGACAGGGAAGAAACAGCTCAGACCAAGGTTTCTAAGCAAAAAGCCAGAACCACCCCAGTAGAGGAAGACATTCTATAGTGGACAGACCCTGGCCTGGGGGCCGGGAGAACATTTAAAGCTTGTCCTGACACTAAGCCTGTGATCTTAAGCAAGTATCTCTGCTTCTCTGCGCCTAATTGTCTTTCCTCAGCTGTCAATTGAGGCTAGTCGGGCCAGATGGTTTTTGGAGCTACCTGTGCAAGACTTCTCAGTATCCTGCCACCCAGGTGGGGCCCGCAGACTGCTAAGGCTGTTTCTTCCCTGTGCACCACACGTGGTCTCCCCTTTGCTGGGAAAGTGATCAACCCCCAAACCAGGCTCCTGTTCAAACCCGCCCCCAAAGGTTAAAGGCTAGTTATTAAGGCAGTTTAAGAAATGGACATTCCTCTCGCTCCTCGGATCCTTCGCGTGTTCTGCTAACCCCAAGGCAGCAGAGAGGGGCGGGAAGGGCGGCCTCCTCCTGTCAGGCCCGGCGTCTCTGGGGGCCTCCTGCTCTGCGGGGCCTGCAGCGGCAACTCCACCCTCACCACCTTTCTTTGGAGAAGGCCTCGGTCTGCACGAGGTCGCCAGGGTGCTCGGGGATGCACGCACCGTTGAGGTCGCCCAGTTTATTGTCCGGCAGGTCCTCAGGCTTGGTGCAGAGCTTCAGGGCGCGGGAGATGAACACGTCCAGGTCGAACTGAGGGCTGGCGCCGCCGTCCACGGGGGCCGGGCAGCCAGGGGGCGAGGCAGACCTGCGGCACTCGGGGTCGTCGGCGGGTGGGCTGGCGTTCTCGGGGCCGCCCTGCGTGCTCTTGACCCACTGCGCGATCTCCAGGAAGAGGCTGGCCGGCTCGTCCTCGCGCGCCCCCGCGTCTGTCGGCCCTGTGGCCGTGGAGGGTGCGCCGGCCGCCTGCTTCCAGTGTGACAGGTCCAGGATGAGCTTGGGCTCCGAGTAGTGGTGCGGCTTGTTGTCGCGCCACAGCAGCTTGTCCAGGTAGGACGGAGACCCCACCTTGTAGTCGCAGGAGTGCCCGTAGTCGGCCTCGAAGGCGCGCTCCATGGACGAGTGCGACTGCTCCAGGAAGCGCTCGGAGCTGCTGTGCGAGTCCTTGCGCGGGTCCACCTGCACGTCCTCGGCCAGCGGCGCCGAACCCGCGCGCGGGTCGCGCTGCACCTCGCTGGCGTCCTGGCACCGGTCGGGCCGCCACTCCAGGTCCGATGACAGGCTTACAGGGTACCTGCGGGGATACAAGCAGAGCGGTGATGGGACGCCTGAGCCAGGTAGCTTCCGGGAGGGAGCCAACCCCTCTAATCCTTGTTTGCCGCTCACACACCTGCCTTCTATTCCTTCCGTTCCCCTTCCCCTACCCCACCCCTTAAGGTGGAAGGGTGATGGGACATGTAATCGCGAGCCTTGAGGGCTCAGCTGGGGACATGGATTGTTTGGCTGAACGCTTGTGTTCTTTGTACGCATTCAAAACCCTGCAGATACTTCCTGTGCACTCACTATGCACCACTCACTCACTGTTCTAGACATTACTGGACACAGCAGTGAACAGAACAATCTCCCTGTCATGGAACTTTCCAGTGCATCCACCTATGTAATGCTCCTGAAACGGTGATGGATGCACGAATCACCTGCAGATCTTGCTAAAATGCAGATTTGGATTCTGTAGATCTGAGATGGGTCCTGAGAGTCTAACAAGCTCCCAGCTGCTCTGATGCTGCTGGGCCTTGGCCCACATTTAGGAGCAAGGCCCCAGCGAGCGCTTCTCAACCCTGGATCCGATTAGAACCATATAGGGGATACCATGCCTGCCTCACTGCTTCCCCACGCCAATTCTGATTGAGTATGTCTAGGGTGGGACCCTGCATCAGCATGTTTTTAAGACTTCCCAGGTGATTCTAAGGTACAGCCAGGGCTGAGAAGCCCTGCACTGGTGGATCTGGTTGGGGACCCCACAGCACCTTGCATTGATGCAGGGCAGGTGGGGCCTACAGAAAGATTACAGACACCCTCCGGAGAAGTAGAAGATCTTTGGCATTCTCCCCCATGTCAACTGCCCTGAAGCCGTGGAGAGTGAAGTCAGCTAGCCAAGAGCAAATGAAGGGCAGGCGGGCAGACGGGCAGACAGGCAGGCTATGAGCTCTGGCCAAGCCCTCCCTTCCTTGTGCGGGTGCTCTAATGGAGAACCCTGGGGTTATGGGGGCAGGCAGGGAACACAGAGGAGACATCAGCCTGCAGCCAGCTGCTCCCTAAGCAGACCCAACAGACAGACCAAGGACAGGGGGTTCAGCTGTGCAGGGCAGACCTGGCAGCTGCAGCCCACAAAGTGTATTAGAGAGGCATAGGAAGGCCTCAGCACTGTCCACCTCCCAGCGATGCCACTAGGGCAGGAATTGCTCCTAGAGCTGAACCCTGCCTCTTCCCTTGAGTGGCTTTGGGCAGAAATTTCCAGGAGGAAGGGTGTGTGAAGACTCTGACTCTTGGCTGCTCTATTCCAATTGCCAAACATACATTATCTAGTCTTCATAGCAACCCTGCGGACTTCGTGTGATCACCCCCACTTTACAGCTGGGAAACTAGTATTCCAAGAGGGTAAGTAGCTTGCCCACAGCAGCAGGAGCCTTTGTCCTCCTCCCTCGGGCAGATGTGATGGGAAAGGTCGGGAGCACAGGTGCACCGGGTTTAGGGGTGCTCAGAGTGGACGGGCAGCAACAAAGAAATCCTGTGACAGTTTTTCCTGGCATAACCCTATGCCACAGTCACAGAAAGTATAGGATGACTGTCACTGAGCCAATGCTGTTTGCCCCCAGGCTCTCTGGAGGAAGGGTCTACAGAGACCATAGTTAAGGCAAGACTGCCATGGGGGCGGGTAGGGGAGGGGGTGGCAAAAGACAGAGTCTTCATTAATTGCTATCTGCTGGCAATGCTTAAAAACAATTGACAACAACAAGCCAGCAAACCCGCCCAAAAATAGCAGCGTTGCCCTGGCCCTCCCTCAGTGCCTCCTTAATCTGAAACCCATCATCTGTCAAATGACTAAAAAGGAGAAATTGCTCATCTGTCACTTATGTAACTAGCTGTCACATTCCCACGGCAGTGGGACTCCCAGTTAGGCCCCCTCGGAGTCCTAGCTGTTGAGCCCTCGACTGCTGTTTCTAAACTGAGCAGCTACCAGCTCTCCCTCCCAGAATTAGCAGATGGCAATGCCCAAATGTTTAGCTGCCTGATCTAAGAACATCAGACAGGAAAAGATCTAAGAGATCATTACGTGGCTAGGCAGAAATTGTTTAAAAATACATCTTCTACCCAACGCTGATTCATTGGTAGTGGCTTCCAGGGACACTTGTTGAGGATTCTGTAGCCAAGCCCAGTTTAGCAGGAAATGGTCCCATAATTGCTTAGCAGTGTCTGACATGGATGCAGATTGTGGAGCGCTCCACCAGCCCGAGTATCAGCTACGTGAGACGATGCCAGTCTCTTAACCTTGGAGCTGTAGCTTCTGTTAATGGCATCCTTTTTTTGACAGGGTCTCACTCTGCAACCTCAAACTTCTGGGCTCAAGGGATTCCCCAGCCCCAACCTTTCTAGTGTCCAGGACTACAGCCATGTGCCACCAGGCTGGAGTGCAGTGGCACGATCTCAGCTCACTGCAACCTCTGCTTCCTGGGTTCAAGCAATTCTCCTGCCTCAGCCTCCCGAGTAGCTGGAACTACAAGCATGCGCCATCACGCCTGGCTAATTTTTGTATTTTTAGTAGAGACAGGGTTTCACCATATTAACCAGGCTGGTCTTGAACTCCTGACCTGGTGATCTGCCTGCCTTGGCCTCCAAAGTTCTGGGATTACAGGCGTGAGCCACTGCACCTGGCCTTTAATGGCATTTTAAAAAGGTGCCAACATGAAACTGAGAAAGTGTTTTGTAATGGTAATTTCTGCTTTTTTCTTTTTTTTTTTGCCTTGCATTGTTGCAGTTTACTTTTCAAGGGCAGATTCCCAGACTGCTAGAAGTGAGCTCCTCCCATGATGCTCTCTAGGTCCTTGGGGAGCACTGTATTGAGCCCCGTGTTCACTAGACTCATGGTGGTGAGGGAAGCTGGGGGTGTTGCACAAAGGAAGGCCCCTGACCCACACATGCAGCCCACGCTGGTCATTTACCAGCAGTCGGGACAAGAGGAAGGCGGGAAGCTAAGCTGGAGAAGTTGTCCAGGGAGCTATGCAACTTGGGAGATACAGGGAAAGGTCACGGAGGATTAGAGGCAACACAGAAATGGGAGGCTAGGGAAATGTGGGCTCTGGAACCCAGGGCGGCCAGTACCTGGAACTGCACCTGTCCCAGTTGGAGAGCTGGCTCTGGTTAGCGGCCATCAGCACAATGTCGTCGATCTCATCCTCAATTCGGAAAGGGTGTTGCGAGGTGGGCTCGTCCTCGGGGCACGAGTATGGGCTCATGTAGGGGTGCTGCAGCCCCATCTCAGCTGTTAGGCGATCCATGGGGTTAAAGGTCAGGATCTTCTCCAGAAAGTCGATGGCTGCAGGGAGCAAAGCCGGACATGAAGGTCATTTGTTGCCCTTGTCAAGCTCAGAAGGAGACTCCTCAGCATGGTGACATTCTATGCTGGTGTCTGTGCTTCTGCATTTGTTAAAAGGTTCTTAGCCATTTTCTTTCTCAAGACCCTTGTCACAATCCAGTGACAAAGGCAAAGCAGATTCTGCCTTTTAAACAGACTCAGAGGGTTAAGTGACTTCCTCAAGGCCCAGCCTCGGTCTGGGTTTCTCCAGAGACAGAACCAGAGACAAAGCTTGGGGTTGCAGCTAGTTTATGTGGTGGGGGATCCCAGCAAGCACAGGTGGGGGAGAGGGAACCAGAACAAGGCGCACTCATGACAGGTTATTCATGTGGCACCTTGGATCCTCCAGAGATGGTGTGGGCTGCACTCAGAGGTGGTTCCACATGCAGGGCCGGGAAGCTGGAATATTTATACACCCACTCCCCTTTGTCATGGCTTAACGGCTGCTGGAGTGGGATGCAGGAGCCTGCTCCTGAGGATGCCCTGAGGCAGGAATGCCAGGTGCAACAGTAAAAAGCCTTAGTGAGAAAGGTGAATGTGGAGGCCTAGGGGTGGGACAGGATCTCCACAGTCCAGAACTCCTGGGTCCGAATCCAGAGCCCTTCCTACCATATGCTGCCCCTGAAGTTCAACAGACAAAGGCAGGCAGCCTTGATGGACAGATAGATACTACAGATACTGAACAACCAGGCTGAATTCCCCTGCTCTGCCAAGCACTAGTCCTTTCATGGCTGGATCAAGGGGAAGTTCTGGGCAGTGGGAACCTGGGGACGGGAAGGGATGCTCAGAAGCCTCGTGCAAGGGGCTATTTGCCAGCCAGCATGAATGCATACCAAGATTCAGCAGAGAGCAGCTCTGCACACAGGCACTAGTGGCCCTTCCCCTGAGCAGGGGTGGCTGCCCTGGGAGCTCTGCTCTGGGAGCACATCTCAGGGCAAGGTCTAGCCTAGCAGTTTGGATTCCTTCTCAGCACTGGTGTCTCTGGAGGTCTGCTTAAATCATGACTTGGCTCCTCATGTTACAGCCCACATGGAGCGGGAGAAATGGAGCTGAGCTCAAGGCCCAGGCTGCCCACCCCTCTGAGGGGCTCCCTAGTAGGCCTCCGCCTGCACCAGTAACCTGCTCCTCACACCAGCCCTGGATATCTTTGCAAACAAATTCATCAATGATTCAGGAAATCCATGGATTCAGAAGGTCACTGGCCTCCCAGGAGGACGCAGTGCTGCAGTGTAACCCTAAACCCCCAGATTAGTTAAGCAGCAGTAACTCTGATCACCCCGACAGTCTGATGCTCAGAAGTTGTTTCTGGGTCTGGAGTTGCAAACTTAAAAGAGGATCTGCCTCACAAATTCCTAGGACTGGAAGAATTGGGTACTTTACTGCTGGGCCCAGCTTCAAGTCTGGCCAGGTCTTTCTCTCTTTGGGTCCCCGGCCACTTTTTTGGCCCCAGCCAAGACTTGACCTTTTGACAAGGAAATGAGAGAATTAGAGCTCTAAAGATTGAGGCAGGCAGTATCATCTTTAAAAAAAGATGAGTACCACCACTGGGGTAGTGGCTCACATCTGTAATCCCAACACTTTGGGAGGCCAAGTCAGGAGGATTGCTTGAGTCTAGGAGTTCGAGATCAGCCTGGGCTTGTCTCTAGCAAGACTAGTAGCGTGGAGGTGGGCCAGTAAGGGGTTGTCTCTACAAAAAAAATTTAAAATTAGCCAGCCAAGGTGGTGCATGCCTGTGGTTCCAGCTACTCGGGAGGCTGAGGTGGGAGGATTGCTTGAGCCCTTGAGGCTGAGGTTGTAGTGAGCCGTGCTTACACCACTGTACTCATGCCTGGGTGACAACTGAGATCCTGTCTCAGAAGAAAAAAGTCAAGTACCAACCCAGAGCTGCCCACAGACTCCATCAAGGATGAAAACCTGCTCTTGCTTCTCCCTGACAGCTGGTCCTCCTGCAGGTCCCAGATACTTCTGGGAAGCCCAAACACTAGGAAAGTCTTCATTTGTTTTTTTGAGACAGGGTCTCATTCCTGCCGCCCAGGCTAGAGGGCAGAGGCGTGAATACAGCTCACTGAAGCCTCAACTTCCCAGGTTCAGGTGATCCTCCTACCTCAGCCTCCCTAGTAGCTGAGAACACAGGCCTGTGCCACCATACCCAACTAATATTTTTTTGTATTTTTTGTGGAGATGGGGACTCCCTATGTTGCCCTGGCTGGCCTGAATCTCCTGGGCTCAACAGATTCACCCACCTCTACCTCCTCAGAGTGCTATGATTACAGGTGTTAGCCATCACACATAGCCTAGAAAATTCTTCCTTTTATCAAACTTAAATCTGTCCCCTTTAACTTCTACCCTGGGGCTTACCTCTGCCTTTGGTGGTTCCCCCAAATCAGCATGTCCTCTCTGTCCCATGATATCCCCTCTCATGTTTCAAGGCAGCAGTCATGTCCCATGTGACACCCTTATCCTGGCACCCTGCTGGCCTGCCTTTCCTGGCCCCTCCTGCAGTGAGAGATGACTGTGTGCCTGGGGCTGATGGAATGCCGGTGGAAGTACTGTGTGTACCCCACTTCCAGGCCTGACCCAGAAAAACCTCCTGCAAGAGTCTCTGCTCTCTCCTCCCCTGGCTTTGGCTGGAAGTGAATGGCCAAGATGATCTTGACAGCCACCTGCTGAAGATGGCAGAGCTGATGGCCTGGGTCCCGGGCACAGCCACTCATCCTCCCCTGCCCATCCATGCTCCCAACTCTACCTGGATGTGAGGTAAACAATGAATAGCTGGGTGCGGTGGCTCACGCCTGTAATCCCAGCACTTTGGGAGACTGAGGCGGGCGGATCACGAGGTCAAGAGATCAAGACCATCCTGGCCAACATGGTGAAACCCCATCTCTACTAAAAAATTAGCTGGCCATGGTGGCACGTGCCTGTAGTCCCAGCTACTCGGGAGGCTGAGGCAGGAGAATTGCTTGAACCTGGGAGGCAGAGGTTACAATGAGACGAGATAGTGCCATTGCACTCCAGCCTGGTGACAGAGCGAGACTCTGTCTCAAAAAAAGCAAAAACAAACAATGAATAAACTCTAAGTGGGTTAAGCCATGGAGATTTCAGGGTTATCTGCTACCACACAAGCTTCACCTGAACTCATCAGCCACTGCCCCTTGGAAACTCCTCCTCCCTAGGCTCAACTTCCCCAAATGTTTTTAAGGCATTTCTTAGATATAGAGGCTTCTGTATAATCTTGTCACCTTCCTCTGGCCCAGTGGATTCCAAACGGAGCTGCTCAGAGCCCCAGGAGTTCTGGAAGGGTTCTCAGGAGCATGTCTGGAGACTGAGAGGCAGGTGAACAGGACACTGAGCCCCTCAACCCTGCTTCATCCGGAGCCCATCTTTCACCTGTGCTGCACCTGAGTTTATGTTACCAGATTCATCACTTCTGGTCCATTTCTGTCCTGTAATAAATGGAGCTCAGAACTCAATGACCCCAGTGTGGTCTTGGGGCCTGCCTCCCTTGTTCTGCACCGTCACGAGATGGACATTTTAGCTGCTGGGGGATGCTGTCACCTACACTGAGTCTCTTGAGCCTCTGGCCTCTTCCCAGGCCTGCCGGGCCTTGAGTATACAGCAGAGGGAGTGAGACTGAGGAGTTTAGAACCTTGCCCGAGGCCACACAGCTCATCACTGGTGGAATGGGGCCTGGGTGTTGCCCTCAGGCTGGGGAAGCTCCTGTTTTTTGCACACACCATGGCTTCCAGGACAAAAATGTAGGGGAGGATGAAGGAGAGAGAGGGAGGAGGGTGAGCGAGGAAGATGAGAAGGAAGAGGAAGCAGAAACAAGGGTAGAACACTAATGACGGCCCCAAGGGTTGCCTAGTGGACTCCAGAGGCCCAGCATCCACAGATTGGAAGTAGTTAGGGCAAATGCCCACTGGCAGGGGAGCCTTGATTTTGATATCCAAGGACCATGCTTTGACTTTTTGGAGGGAGACCTGCCTGCCCTCTATCCCGCAAGGTGGAGCCTACCAGCTCATCCTCCCAGGACACTTGGCCTGGCTTCCAGGTTCAGGTACCTTCGCTGTTCACTTCGGGGAGCAGCTTGCGCAGAGGCCTCTTCACTTCCCAGGTGCTGCTGACGAAGGAAGGCATCACCCTGAGCAGCTCGTCCTTGTCTTCCTCCCGGATCACAGGGATGGTCTCCAGGATGAGTTGCATCTGCTCCAGCTCATGGGCCCCTGGAGAGGCAATACCAGATGGTAAGTGTGCTGCCCAAGAGGCTGTGGTGTGCAGTAGCCTGAAAGCGGTGCCAGGTGTTCTGGAAGGAACAACACAGGGCAGTGGGGCAGCACCGGGCTGGGGCCGGGGTTCTAGTCTTTACTTGCTGCACAACTCTGGGCAGGTGGCTGCCATCTCTGGGGCTTGGCTTTGCGAAACGTAGAAAGAAGGGCTTGAGTCTGGTAATCTGCAAGACCCCATCTATGCCCCTAGCATTCTGTGTCTCAGACCACTTGGATATAAGTCAGCGCTAAAGAATGGGAACAGCCTGGCCCAAGGCCTTCCAAGTGCAACTTCCCATAGGCCTCTCCGCATAATCATTACTGGGATGGGGAAGGAAACAGTTTTAAGGCTAGGAATGAACCATACCTTTTGGTTTCCAATTAAGAGGATTCCATGTAGGAAACTCTCAAGAGAAAAAACATCAGGTTTGGGATGTGTCTTGAGCACATGGGCTCTGTGCTCCTTGGGGGAAGGAAGACAGGCTATGCCAGGTTTGCAGGGGAACTTTGGTGAGACAGGATGGACCCAAGCATTCATTTATTCACTCCCTCATTCATTCCATAAATAGTTATTTATTGAGCACTGTCTCCATGCCAGGTCTCATGCTGGATGCTGGGAATGGATGATGCATAGTTCTCATTCATAAGAAGCTTCAGTCTTTGTCTCAGAAACTCAACTCATCTCCCACACCCAGGCAACCACTGGCCACTATATGGCATTTCTGGCATGGACAGATGGGTGTCCTTGCTGTCCTTCTCCAACCTCCAGGCCGTTCTTCTGTTACTTCCATTTTCTCTTTTTTGATTGAGTTGCCTTTCCACTTAGTTCTGCTAGGTTAAAACCTCAGCCATACCTCTCCCTCCTCCAGAAGTCTCCCCTGCCCATCCAGCTGCACAGAGGGCCCTCCCCTTGCTATGAATTCCCATGAGATTCCAGTCTTCCAGGTGTTGGTGGCCTAGGATGAGGGCTTTCCCATGTCCCTCTGCAATTCCCTGTGTGGCACTAACACATGAATACTGACAGAGGAGTTGCCTGCAACCTCATGGTCTCTCCTGAAGAGGTCCTTTTGGCCTTTCCCCGCAGTGGACTCACTGGGTCAGTTCAGGGCTCTGGAAGTCCCTTGTGAGGTCCTCCCTCCAAATGTGTGCTCCACACCACTCACCCGGGGACCATGAGGTCAATGGGTGACTAAGCTGCAGACAGAGATGGTGGGACTTTGCTCCCAAGCCCCTGATCCCTCTTCTGTGTGACACACAAACCAGTAGTACACAGCCTTGTGCTTGCAGTAGCTTCTTCAGCCACAGGGTGCAGTGGCAGAAAATGAGCCTCCCTCACTTGTCTGCTCCTGCCCAAGATCAAAGGTGTTATATGGGAGGCGGCCAGTGGGGCCTCCCTGGCAATCCATGGCCTGGGGCAGAAAGCAGGAGATTTGGTGGCAGACAGTCCTGGAGGTAGACCTAGCGCCCCCACATTCTCCCTAGCCACCCCTTGTGGAATGAGGATGATTATTTATACATGGAATGAGTATTATAAGGAGTCGACTATGTTGGCAGATGAAGGCTTCTGGGGAAACACCTATGTAGTAGATGGTTAATAATTATTGACTTCCTTTGCTTCTAGGAGCTGGGGAAGAGCAATGAAAGAAGCTGATGAAAAGAAGAAGCTGATGAAATAAGTCCATGTTGGGGATTTATGTCCTAATCATCCCTGAGTGATTCTTTGTGACAGATGTCACTTGGGGGAGGCATCTTAACAGTGAGTCTACTAAGCCACCACTGAGGATGGGAGAAGGTGTGAAGGACGGTCAATGTCCCTTTCCTACTGAAAGAATGTCCTTTCCATGTCACACTAGCTGTTGCCTTCCCTGCCTCTATTGCAACAAGGGGTGGCCATGTGACTCACACAGGGACAGGAATCTCCTGGAAGGACTCTCGGGGAAGATGATCCTCCCTGGAAAGAGAGAAATGCAAGGAGAGCTGTCTGGCTGCCCCGACTGACCCCTCCCTACCTTTCTTCATTGGACACTTCCGCATGCAAACCTGAAAGCTACTGCAACCATCTCGTGACCACAGACAGTGAGCCTGATGATGAGATGTCAGTAGACTGTGGATTAAACAGTCTTGTCTAGGCTCTCCGTAGTCACCTGCCTGCTGTGGCACAGAGAAGCCCAGCTCTCCTCCGTCTGGCCTGAAGGTTGTCAGCTTGATGGCAGGGCAAGTGGAGCAGAGCCCTGTGAGCTGAGGGTTCAAGGCCAGGAAAACAGGGGCAGCCAGACACCCAGATCATGGTGGCAGGGCCAGATATGTTGAGCCATCTAGAGGTTATTGACTATGGCTAGAGCAGAAAGAGTCTCTGAGTCAGAATCCAGGGTGAGACCTCTCTCCCTCCTGTTCCTTTCTCCCCTGCCTTGAATTGGATGGAAAATATGGAACGGGGAGGTCTTTGCAATTTCACTTAGAAAAATAAGAGAGTAGGATGACTCACCCTGGGCACAGATAGGTTCACTGTGTATTGTTTTTTGTTTGTTTTTAACCCTTTGTGTCCCCTGCTGGACCATCAGACCTTAGGGAACAGAGACTATGTCTTCCTCAGTCTTGCATCCCCAGTACATGGTCAAGGATACACCCAAAGCACAAAATCCACCAGAGGGAAAGCTGGTAGGGGCTGCTGAGAGTCCACGGGGCACATGAAGACATTTGTACTCGGGGCCTAAATGCTTGGACACATGCCCTGACTTCTGCTTCATCTGACTTTCCTGCCATTGTTTTGATTTTACCTTTTGTGTCGACTCTGTCTCAAAATAAAGACTTTCTCAGCTCTTCAGACATGGCTTTGTCTTAAAGCCCTGCCAGCGTTCCCTTAGAAAGGCCACGCTCAGCCATTTCTTCTCCTCTGAGCTCATTTCCCAACCCTGCATTACTTGAAACCAAGTAACTTGTTAAATAAGAGGTGGGATATCCCGGGCCCCTTCTCAGGCTGGCATTTAGAACTCTGTCTCAGGATCCTAAGTTCCCTGGAGAGGGCTTTGTCTGACTTTCCCCTGCTTCCTCACTGTCCCCTTGCCCCACAGCAATGCCTCTCCCCATCCCTAGCACTATATTCTGTGCACACAGCAGATGAGCAGCTGTCAGAGCGAGGGACTCTGACAGACAAGTGAGCAGCTCTCTTTCACCTGTGGGCTTAGGCGGTCTGCAGTGCCCCTGAGCTAATCACTATACCAGCCGCCCATATGTGGTCACTCTACAGTGAGTAAGAACAGCAGGCCAGCAACTGAGAATTGTCAGCTCCTCGTGGGGCTGCAGGGGATCTTGCGTAGCCCGGCCACTTGCAGGCTCAGGTTGGTAGACAGAAAGTCAGGATTTCCGGGTGGACAGTGCCCACTAAGGACATGCCTTTGCTCTCAGGAGATACCAGAAGGGCCGCTGCTGTCTTATTTTTTTGTGGGGCTCAGGGACTTTGATGGGGGGAATCTTATTAGGTCTTGGGGTTCTGAAATGGGGCTGGGGTAATGCTATCCTCTCCCTTCCCTCTCCCTTTCCTTCCCAACACCAGCAGGGCGGGGTAGCCCCAGGAGCCCAGGCCTGCCAATGCAGGCTGTGAGTGCTGGCCATGCCGCCTGTGAGCTGTTGGCCGGAGAGAAAACACACTCCCCCTGGGCCACACTGCAGTCATCAAGCAAGCAAGGGATGGGGTGGGGCCTTCTCAGGCCTTCCAGCCTTCACGTCCTTTTCCCTTCCCCGACACACAGCTTCCCAGCGCCTGCTACTCTGATGCTGTCTTCAGATCTCTCCTCCCCTGAGCGGCTCTGGGTGATGACACAAAGTCGGCTATGGGGAGGACAGGCTGACAACAAGGGCAGGGCAGCGAGTGTCCCAGGAACTGAGGAGGTGGGGCTCTGCGGACAGGACAGGAGATGAGTGAGCCACATCAGCCTCACAGCCGGAATGACGTGGGACCAACTGTTGGGGGGAGGCTGTGATGTAGGTGCCGACAGCCTTGGGCGGGGATGACGGGAGATGAGATGAGGGGCTGGCATGGGAGGACAGGTAGAGAAGAGCGGCCATCAGGGGGTTCACAGAGGAGGGCCGCTCTGTTAATAGCAGGGAAGCCATGGTGAGCAAGGATGCAGAGGCTCTATCCCACTCTGTGGGGCATGGCAGAGAGGATGGCCTTCATTCCAAAGAGTCAAGGGGAGATGGTGTCCCACGAGGAGAAGCAGGGGGGGCCGAGGAGGCAGGGAGAGCTCTCCGCAGGGAGGCCGAGGCCGAGACAGCGTGGTTGTGGGGAGGGGCAGGGCTGTGACCATGGAGGAGGTCAGGCAGGAGGACCGGGTATGAGATGGCCCAGAGGTCTGTAGGGGTTTAGAATCCAGGCAGAGGACAGGTGACAAGGGGGCAGGTCATCAGGGCTCTGTCTGCCAAGCTGCGGCCATAGCCTGTGGAGACTGGCCTCCCTGTGGTTCTCTACCAGGGGTGATCTGGAATATTTCTGGGCTTCCAGCCTCTGCAAAGTTAGTCTGGGTGGAGGGGGTGGATGATAATTCTTTGGGTAAGTGACAGCAGCACTTAGGGCTGAGGGTGGAAACTTGGGAAGGGCTGAAGGACACAGTGTGGAGGAAGAAGAGCCCGTGTGGGGTAAGAAGCAACTGAGGGGAACTTGCCAAAGAGGGAGAAGGAAGCCGCTAGCCCCGGGGAGCCGAGGGTTTCCAGAAGGAGGGGACGATCATCGCTGACTACTGCTACAGGATGAGGCCGAAATGGATTCCCCTGGATTAAGAACATGACAGTTTGGGTGGGAACAGCGTCAGACAGATGAAGGGGGAGTGAGCCACACTGCAGAGTGAGGAGAGAATGGAAGGGAGGGAGTGAGGAGAGCAAGTGCTCTTCCAAGCAAAGAGGGAGAGAGCGACAATGAGGATGAAGTGCAAAGGGAGTGCCAAATGGGATGACTCATGCCCTGGGGAGTTAGGAGAGACATCATGGAGGACAAGACACAAGCTGGGTTTTGAAGGTTCAGCAGGAGTTTTCTAAGCAGAGAAGGGGGTGTTTGTGGCAAGGTGAATACAACATGATGATGGATTAGGAAAACAGTGGGTCACCTGGTGTGGCTGAAGGATGGAGCAGTGGCAGGGAGTGGGGAGGAAGGGGCTAAAAATGTAGGGTGGGTGTGTTTTCAGCCATCAGGCTCAAGATGTTTGAGTAGAAGTAAGTCTTAGTCTATTCAGGCTGCCATAACAAAATACCACAGTCTAGCAAAATACCACAGCCTCGGTGGCATACAAACATTATTTCTCACAGTTCTAGAGGTTAGAAAATCCAAGATTAAGGAGCTGGCAGATTCGTGTCTGGTGAGGGGCCCATTCCTCCATAGATGGTGCCGTCTCAGTGTCTCCTCACACAGTGGAAGGGGCAAACAAGCTCCCTCCGGCCTCTGTTACAAGGGCACTAATCCCATTTATGAGTGCTCCATCCTCATGACCTAATCACCTTCTAAAGGCTCCACCTCCTAACAGCCTCACCCTGGGGGTTAGGATTTCAACCTGTGAATGTTAGGGGAACACAAGCATTTAGGCCATAGCAAAGTAGTTACGTGATTGCAAAAACTGCTGTGCTCAAAAGCTTATTATTTTTTTAGCCTCTCCAGTATTTTTGCCTGACAACATAACAAGGTGCCTCCCTATAGTGCCATAAAAGCCACAGAAGTAATTTCAGCACAAGATGAGCATGTTTTGTGACCACGTGTCTTTCGCACTCAGTTCTCCTTTCTATGGATCAACGCCAGATGAGAAGGAAGGTGGCAGAGTTAGTAACTCACCAGCAAAGAGCATTCTCCCTGTAAGCATCTCGGCCAGGATGCAGCCGGCGGCCCACATGTCGATGGCTTTGGTGTAGTTATTGGGGGAGAGGAGCAGTCGTGGGGAGCGGTACCACTTCGTTACCAACCCTTCCGACAGATAACCCTGAAAGACAAAATTTCAGGCCCCACTGAGCAGTCACTTCCGATACTCTCCACCCATGCCTCTTCCAGTTTCCCCTCCCACAAGCAGGCCTCTTTCAGAATCCTTTTCATTCTTGCCCCTTTCCTATTGATCTTGAAGGAGCATGAGTAAACAGAGGTCTGGTTAGAGGGCTGGACCTGGTTTGCGGGGTTCAAATCCTTTGATGAGAGAATTTTTTTGTTTTTTGAGACGGAGTTTCACTCTTGTTGCCCAGACTGGAGAGCAATGGCACAATCTGGGCTCAACTGCCTCCCAGTTTCAAGCGATTCTCCTGCCTCAGCCTACTGAGTAGCTGGGATTACAGGCATGTGTCACCATGCCTGGTTAATTTTGTATTTTTATTAGAGACAGGGTTCCTCCATGTTGGTCAGGCTGGTCTCAAACTCCTGACCTCAAATGATCTGCCCACCTCGGCCTCCCAAAATGCTGGAATTACAGGCATGAGCCACCGCACCTGGCTGAGAATCTTACGAGATCTGAGGGTTCTCCTTTGTAGAAAGGAATCCAGGTTATCAACATTTTGGAAGAAATGATTTCCCACCCCCACTTAACTCTGCATAACAAGTCTGTCCTCCTCTAGTAAGAAGATGGATAAACAGGAGCCCTGCTCAAGTTCATTACTGCCAGCGACAGAGTAACCATGAGACACTGGCATTCCCTTTATCCAGAGGCTGACTCTCAGAAGTAGCCATACACTTGAATTCAAGCTGGTTGCTTTGACACTGAAGATTAGAATTAATGCTGCCACAAAGCCAGGCACCAGGCTCCTGCTGAGAACAGATAAGGCCATCTTCATAACGGATGCAGGGAAACGCTATGCGGAAGTAGTCCTGAACAACAAAGTGGACACAGCTTTTGTTGGCCCATGAGATTCTGGGAGTTCTACCTGGTGTCGCTTTGGAGGAATAAATGTCCTAGCTGATTCTGCCCATGGCTCAGTGATTTGTGGTCTGAGATGGACTCCCTCCTTATACAGCGAGGACATATACCCATATGTGACTTAGGAAAATGTACCCAGGGAATTTAGAAATTGTTTTCTACATAATTCAGAAAGCTGGGCCAAGAGTGACATCTGGAAAATGTCCATTTGGATTCCCTAGAACAGTCTTTCTAAAGTAAGAAAAACCAGTGTAGACCCACTGGGGGTTAAGACGAGACAGTTAGGACTGAGGGGATCCAATGGGAGATTCCAGGGATGGTCTCGCTGCAGTTCCCAGTTTTGCATCTGCACTTCCCTTTCTATGGATGTGGAAGTATCACAGTCTCAGGTTAAAGCAGATGAAAAGCTAAGAAGCTCAGGACCCATGAGCTTCTGACCTATTGATCTGAAATCCCTTCATTTGTTCAGCAAAGATTTATTGAATGTGTAAAACCTTTGCAAAGCCCTGAATTAGGACAGCAGTTTTCCCCCCTCTGTGGCATGTATTTCCTCTGAGTAGAGCCTCAAACTGGTAGAAGGAAGGAGGAAAAGCGGAAGACACCCTTCAGCTGGAAATCACTAGAGCATCCCATGCCCTGGCCTTGATACTGTCACCCAAATGAAATCCTTAGAATTTGGAGAATGTGCCCTCTTCCTCTGTCCTTTGGGCATTTGGCTATGTACATTCCATGAAGGATGTCATCCTACTCACTGTGCTACCAGCTGATACACTCAGGTCAACTTTCTCTCAGATGCTTCCTTGTTTTGTTGCTGTTTCTTTACTTCTCTGCATCCCCACCCCTCCAAGGACCACTAGACTATGCACCTCTCATGGGCAGCAGCTGTATCTTGTTCTGCAGCTACTGTGCATTCCCCAGAACCATGCCTCCTAAGAAGTGTTCAATAAACACTGCTGAACTGCTGAATGAATGAATGAAAAAGGAACATCTCATATGCTCTGGACCGCCTCCAAAATGTAGGCACCTTCTGCAGGGAAGATGAGTGGAACCTGGACCTCCTTGTAGTCAAGGGTATAAAAGAAGAGGATCAGTGGATGAGATCAAGGGTTCTCCTTTGTAGAAAGGAATTAAGGACCAGGATCAGTGGATCCTCTTCTACACACTTGACTATAAGGAGGTCCGTGTTCCACTTTCCAAGGTGGGTAAGGAATTTACATAAGTTGACAGCCACTTATGCCTTGTCTTGTTCCAAAAAGGGATTGGCCAATGTAATTTTTATAGGAGTGTAATTGCTTTAAAAGCCAAGTTTATTGAAGTATAATTTACACAGGGTAAAATTCACTAGTTCTATGAGTTTTGACAAACACATAGTCATGTCACCACAATCACAATCAAGACACGTAATAATTCCATTATCTCAAACAATTCCCTCCTGCCCTCTTCTGGTCACCCCTAGTCTCAGCCCCTAGCAACTGCTCCTTTCTGTCTCTCTAGTTTTACTTCTATGTAAATGGAAAGACAGTATGTAGCCTTTTAAGTCAGAATTCCTTCACTTAGCAATCTGAGACTCATCCACCATGTGTTCTGTGTCTACAGTAGAGTGTAAGGAATTTAAGTTTGATTCTAAAAGTTACAGAAACAAGCCAAATACTGTCTGTAGAAGTTAATTTCTGGGTGGGTGGGTTCTAAAAGAATAGTCTGGTTTTATTTTCAGTCAGAGGGTGAGATTGACAGGGAAAGACTAAAGGAAGAGCATCCAGTGGGAGGTAGCTTCAGGGGAGTTTTCTCTGATATGTAAATGCACAGTCTTTTATGAAACAGAATGGTCTGAAATTGACATCTGCCTCTTCTCAGAGTCTAGGGCTAAAGAAAAGTGGGCACAGGGGGCTTTTTTCTGAAACACTTGCCCTGAAAGTGAAAGAAAGATGTTGACATGGGTAAGGCCACTCTTGGGCCAGGATTACGGACCAAGTCATGACAGGAGCTAAGCAAGTCCTTCTCCAGCAATTCCTTATTTTTCTGTTTTTTTTTTTTGGAGTCTTGCTCTGTCACCAGGCTGGAGTGCAATGGTGCCATCTCGGCTCACTGCAACCTCCACCTCCTGGGTTCAAGGGAATTCTTCTGCCTTAGCCTCCCGAGTAGCTGGGACCACAGGCATGTGCCACTATGCCTAGCTAATTTTTTTGTATTTTTGCCCGCCTCAGCCTCCCAAAGTGCTGGGATTACGGGCATGAGCCAACATGCCCGGCCCTTTCTTATTTTTTAATGAAAAACAAGAACCTGCTGAATTTTTAACTGGTAGCTATAAATAAATCACCACTTCCTTCTCAGTTTGGTGTTCAAGAGGTTTGTTTTATGGCCTTTCCTGCTTCACTTAGAGACAGGTGCTTGCATTCTGTCACCCAGGCTGGCGTGCAGTGGCGCAATAGTGGCTCACTACAACCTCTGCCTCCCAGGCTCAAGGGATCCTCCCACCTCAGCCTCCAAGGAGTTGGGACACCAGGTGCGCACCACCACATCCAGCTAATTTTTGTATGTTTTGTAGAGATGGGGTTTCGTCATGTTGCCAAGCTAGTCTCAAACTCCTGAGCTCACGTGGTCTGCCTGCCTTGGCCTTTTGAAGTGCTGAGATTACAGGCATGAACCACTGTGCTCGACCCTTAAAGGGGAATTGTTGATATGTTTCAGAAGTCACAGGGCTGAGAAGAATTTGGAAAGGTACGGCATCTTATGTCAAGCTGGTGCAAGAGAAGCCCCAGGAAGGGGAGCTGGGAATATATTGGAAGCTCCATTCCCAGATCTGGGGGCAGACACATTGGACCAGGGTCTGGCTGTCAGCTGAGCTGAGCCCTGTGTGTCTGAATGGGAAAGGCTCTGGGGCCCACAACATGGTACTGGTGATCTGAATTCAAGAGAGGACTTTCAGTTGAGTGAATGGGGCGAAATTCAGAATTTTCTACAAAAAAAAAAAAAATTTTGCTTTTCTGTGTCGATAGCACTCACGCAAACATGGTGAATGTTTCTAAAACCTGCTGGAATTTCTGTAAGAAGTGTGGCAAGCACCAACCCCACAAAGTGACACAGTACAAGAAGAGCAAGGATTCTCTGTATGCCCAGGGAAAGTGGCGTTATGACAGGAAGCAGAGTGTATGGTGGGCAAACTAAGCTGATTTTCCGGAAGAAGGCTACAACTACAAAGAAGATCGTGCTAAGCCTTGAGTACGCTGAGCCCAAGGGCAGATCTAAGAGAACGCTGGCTATTAAAAGATGCAAGCATTTTGAACTGGGAGGAGATAAGAAGACAAAAGGCCAAGTGATCCAGTTCTAAGTGTCTTCTTTCATGAAGACAATAAAATCTTGAGTTTATGTTAAAAAAAAAAATCTTTAAAGAATGTCCAGACGGTGGCAGGTGGGGAGCTGGGGAGAGATAGTAAGGGGAGAGATGCCAGATGTAGGTGTTGGGGAGGAAGACAGCAAATCACACTGCCACGTGTGTGCCTATGCAACAATCTTGTATGTTCTTCACATGTACCCCAAAACCTAAAATGCAATAAAATAAATAAATGGAAGAAAAAAAAAGAATATCCATAAGTGGAGACCCAATTTTATTAAAAGAGCTCATAAATCAATAAGTATACTGGCTCAAAAAAAAAAAAATCCTCAAGTAGACTTCTGCCCAAGCCTGCGGGATGAGGATAGTTTCAGCTCCATTTGGATGTAGAGATGCATTCCTCTGTGATCAGACCTAGTCTTCCCTGCCGTGGTAGGCCCATGCACAGGGTGGCCGAGGAGGGAGGGGGCCGAACAGCAGGCACACTCGGTGCACAGGTGGGTGCATCTGCATGCGGCTGTTGCAGGCCAGCTGGGGCCGGCCTCTGGCGTGAGGCTTTTCTGACATCACTGCTCTGAAGTGCACACTCCCACAATTCTCTGTGACCACCACTTGGAGCACAAGAAACCAGACCGGAGTGGCCCCTTCCTCAACATCTCTTTCCTCCTGCCACCTGTTCCCACTGGGAGGCAGATGAACATGGTTTCCTTTCTAGACCCTTTTAAGGGGCATTGGGGCCTTCGTCAGCTATTGTTCCCACCCACCCATTTTGCTGTCCCTTTAGAGTCATGGACAGCCCATGGGAGGTTCTGGCTTTGAAAGCTTCAAAGGTGTTTGGGAAATAATCTAGCAGCAGCTGCCCTGTGAAGAGCGTAATTAGGGGCCCCTGACAGATCTAGAGAGAAGGTATAATTAAAGCTCTGAACATTCTCTTTGCAGAGGTGGCAGGGAAGCTGCCCTTGGTCCCAGCTGCCTGCTGGGGAATTCAGAACAGCTTGATCAAAGTCACTCCAGAAGGGTGGGCACTCTGAGCTGCTCCGGTGAGCGCATGCTGGGTAGGCACCAGTTCTGATCTCCTGTGCCTGCCCTTGCTGTGCTCTCACTGCCTGCTCTCTTGTGTCTGGGAGTTGGAAGGTTGGGCAAGAAGGCTCAATCCAATAAAGCTTCTACTATACCCTTTAATGATAATGTGCCCACTAATCCCTCAAGGGCATAACGAATCTATTTATTTATTTATTTGTGACGGGGTCTCGCTCTGTTGCCCAGGCTGGAGTACAGTGGTGCCATCTCTGCTCTCTGCAACCTCCGCCTCCTGGGTTCAAGTGGATCCTCCCACCTCAGCCTCCCAAGTAGCTGGGACTACAGGCGCATGCCACCATACCTAGCTAATTTTTGTATTTTTTGTAGAGATGAGGTTTTGCCATGTTGCCCAGGCTGGTTTCAAACTCCTGAGCTCAAGTGATCCTCCCTTTGGAAAACCTCAGTTTTCCAAAGTGCTGGGATTACAGTTGTGAGCCACTGTGCCTGGCCTGGTATGGTGAATTTAGATGAGAAAACATTCCCCAAGAATAAAACCCCAGTCAACTTTAGCTCTGGGGTGGGGGTGAAGACAGGGTGAGAAGGATTGCTTTTCCTTTCATGCTGAATCAATGTTTAGGGCTGCCCCTCTTTCCAGGCTAGGATGATGAGAGTCTCTGACAGCATTTCACGTGGTTAGAGAGATGAAATGTTAATATGAAAAAAAAAATGCAAGGACCAGGAAGTAATCATGGCCAACATTTCTGTGGGACTTACCCTGTGCCCAGCATGGTGTTAGTATTTTACATGAATTTGATGCAGGCCCTACACAGAGTAGTAAAATGATGGCACCAAGGTGCTGTAACTGAGAAGCGGTCAGGAGTGTTTGTCTTCAGCACCCATCACTTACATACTGCAAGGCCTTCCCCCATCCCTAATGACATGCTTGTGAATTCACAAGTACTTTGAGAGAAGTGCTTGTGAATATGCAGACCACTCAGAGCCATGGACTTGGAGTCCTCCAATCCGAATCTTGAATGAGCTCCCCAGGGGAGGTGAATACGCCCCTCCTAGTGTGGAAGGAGTTTCAGTGTAGGTTGCATGAGGGCCATGTGTGTCTCTGCTTTTCTGATTAGCACTGGACAGGCCTGCGCCCTGTAGTGGGCCCCTTCCAAGTCTTACTAGTGGGTGGGCACTCGTGGAGCAAAGTGGCTGCAGGCTCTGTGCTCCCCCTCCACCCCTGTCACACTTCCCCCCATTCCCTGGGCTGTCTGGAGAGCAGGGCTCAGGATTAATGAGCTCAGAAAGGACCCTGGCACTGCACTTCCTTGGAAGAGGTAGAAATGCACAGAGCGCCCCAGTCTGATCCAGGAGAAACTAGTTCAAGCCAAAAAGAAACCAGGCTGCGGAGAGGAAAAACTTAGCTTAGGGGAAAAGTGAGGCTGTGGCCTGGAGACTGTGATTCTTTCAGGGGACTGGGTTCCCAGGAGGAGCAGTGGAAATCGAAGGCCTGTCACACAAGAACCTGGCAGTTTTAGTCTGGAGCACGGGGAAGGGGCAGGCGTGAGAGCTGCCTGCAGACATTTGCAAGGCTGTCATGTAGAAGAGGAGCAAACCTTGTTCTCTGAGGCTCTGGGGACAGCCGAAAGCCAATGTGTGAGACAGAAATCTATGCGACATGATAATACCAGCTAACATTTATTGAGCTCCTCAGACTGTTTTATCTGCTTTATATGGATTAGCTCATTTCATCCTCCCAGCAATCCCATGGGGGTAGGGACTCTCATGATAGTCATTTTACAGGGAAGAAACTGAGGCACAGAGAGGGTAAGCAACCTGTCCATACTCACACTGGCTGTAAGTGGCACAGCTGGAATTCAACCCCAGGCTGTGCAGATGTAGCTCCTTTGATCTGAATAGAGGCTTCCATTGCCTCTCACATAAGAGAAACCGACCTCTAAGGCTGCCAGGGCTATCTGTGGGGGCCTGGGCTGTCTAGACAGGCAGAGGGTCCAAGCACAGAACAGACAGTCTTGAGGAGACATGTGCCAACACTGTCTTCCTGGTGGAGGCCCTAAAGCATGGCTTCTCAAACTTTGGGGTGCTCTCAGATCCCTCAAGGACCTCGACTGGTTAAGTGCAGATTCCATTTCTCAGTCTAAACAAGGCGATGATGCTGCTGCAGTTCAGAGGACCACACTTGGACCAGCAAGTCCCTAGATGGTCTTTATGATGCTGGCCTGCTTTAGGAAATTACGATTTGCTTTACTTAAAGGCCAGGCAGATTTCTCAAACTGAGCAGCAGACTGACCTATAATAGGGGTTAATTCTTTGAGTTACAGACACTCATCAAAAGATCATTTAGAAGACCAACATCCTCCCAGAGGTCCTGCTACAGCAGACACATACAGCCTCTCTTCTGGAGTCTTCTCCCTCTGAAGGCATAATTCTTATTTGTGCCAATGTACATATGAAGCACGTGAGAAACCTTTTTAAAAAGGAATAATACTACAGCCAAATAGCAAACTCATTCCATTAAACTCATTTCCAGCAAAACATGCAGCAGGGACTCTCAAATGGAGGGAGGGAACACATCACAAAGCCTGGCTCACATGGCAATCGCTGGTAAATCATCTGGCACGTTCTATTATGCAGCTAAAATAAATATGGGTGAAGAAACTGTATACCTAAATCAGCTGCACTGAATTTTCATGAACTTCTAAGATGCCCTACACGCCGATCCCCATTCAGGACTGTCCCTCCCCCACTCCACCCTCTGGGGATCCTGGCCAGATCCAGAAATTCACCATCTCTTCCCAGGTTTCCATGGAAATCAACCAAAAGCTCATATAAACTCCCACAGGCCTGCAGGCCCTTGTTGGACACCCCAGACCCCGTGTGCACACTTCCTTTTACTTAACAAAAATTATAATAAAATTGCCGTAAAAATGTAATTGTGATAAAATACACATACCATAAAATTCACCATGTTAACCGTTAAACGTACAGTTCAGTGGCATTAAGTACTTTCACAGTGCTGTACAACCATCACCACCATCCACCACCAGAGCTATTTTCTTTCCTTTTTTTTTAAGACAGAGTCTCACTTTGTCACCAAGTCTGGAGTGCAGTGGCGTGATCATGACTTACTGCAGTCTCGACCTCTTCGGGAAGCTAAAGCGATCTTTGTGTTTGAAGTAGCTGGGACTACAGGTGTGCACCACCATGCCTGGCTAACTTGTATTCTTTGTAGAGATGGGGTTTTGCCATTTTGCCGAGGCTGCTCTTGTATTGCTGAGCTCAAGTGATCCAACTGCCTCCTTGGCCTCTCAAAGTGCTGGGATTATAGGCAAGAGCCACTGCACCTGGCCAAGAACTTTCATCTTGCAAAACTGAAAGTCTGTCCCCCTTAAACAGTAACTTTACCCTTACCCCCTGCCTCTGGCCACCACCATGCTACTTTCTATCTGTACGAGTTTGACTGCTCTAGGGAACTCACAGAAGTGGAATCATACAGGCTTTGTCCTTTGGCATCTGGCTTATTTCACTTAGCATAATGTATTTCTCCTTACTTTTAAATAGTGGGAAAGTGGGAGCAATGGAGTTGGGCTTCTTTTTAAAAAGCACTTTGTTGAATGTGGTTGTCTTCTAATTCAGCTCGAGCTCACCATCTGATAAAAGCTTTAGACATTATCCTCACGGGGTCCAAATCATGAACTCTGAATGCTATTACAAAGACTTAAATAACATGTTCTCTTTGTTCAGTGATGTACCAGGACTGGCAGCTCCATTACCACCATCCTCACCAGGACCAGTGGCTGGGCTGGGTTGAGAGGTGGGTGGAGGGATGATTTGGTTGGGCTGCTTCTGCCTCAGTTTCCCCATCTGCTTCTGCTGTTGGAGGGGCTACAAGTTCTCCTCTGTCGGGCATTAGCATCCTGGGTGCTGCATGACAACTGACAGCAGTCTTTAAGTGAGGAACCCTGCTAGGCCAAAGTGATTAATTTTTAATAGGCTGGTCTGTGTGCAAATGGCTGCTTTCAGTAAGATGCATTAACTGTCAGGCCATAAATAGACATCTGTCACGCTGGCTTTCAAGGGGAAATTTGGTGGCACTCTGGAGCAGTGGCTCTCAGGCCTGCTACAGGCTGGACATACCTGAGGAACTTAAAAAGAATCCCGACATTCAGGCCACATGCTGTGCCAGTCACTTCAGAGTCTCACGGGGTGGGATCCAGGCATCAGTGAGTTTTTTTGCAACTCCCCAAGTGATTCCAAAGTGTAGCTGTATTTGAGAACCAGCATCCCTTGAGGTCTTGAGTTCGTCTGCTTTAGAAAGGTAAGCAGTATTTTTATGGTTCCTGGATGAATACAGGTTTCCATTTCTACCTCCCCTCAGGATGAGATAAATCCTTGAGCAGCTACAGAGGTTTTCCCCAGATGGCTGAATCATAGGAAGTAAAAATTTACTGAAAAATCACTGATCGTAATAATAGCTATCGTTTATTGAGAGATTATGATGAGCCAGGCACTGTGCCAAGTACTGCTTTATGAATAGTGCATTTAATTACCAAAATGACCCTGTGAAACAGGTAGAGAGAGGGAGCTAACTGGAGCAAGGTCAAATTAATGAATAATTGGCAGAGCTGAGATCCAATCCCAGCAGTGAGTAAAACAAAGTCCCTGTAATCATGGAGTGTACATTTTGGTAGGAAAGACAGCTGAACAAACAAATGTGTGAAACGTCTAGTGGAGACAAGGGCAAGGAATGGAAATAAAGCCGGATAAGGAGGTAGAGAGTGATGGGGTGGGTGGTCCGGAAAGGACTCTCAGATAAGGGGACATTTGAGCAGAGACCAGAGTGAGTCAAGGGTGAGCCATGTGGCCATGTGGTAGAAGACATCAGAGACGATCTCCGAGCCCCAGGCCTCCCCTTTCTGTCCCCCACCTCTTCCTCTGAGGAGGGCAGAACCTTTCTCTTCCCTCCTAGCAAACTTTCCTCTCAGCTCCCTATACAGCCAGGTATATAACTGAGAGCATATTAGAGATGGGAGGGAATATCTGTTGACATCCATTCTGTACAAGGGATTTTGCCAGCAGTAGCTCAGCTCACCTCCTGAGAATGCTGTTGAAGGTGAGTGTTTCTTTTTCATTTTATATTTGCGGATATTACTGCAGGACCCTCCTCTCTGACTTAGCTGGCACGGCTTTGTGATCATACAGCATCCTGGACCCCTTCATCTCTAACTTCATAACTTGATAGCAGGGGTAGCCGTGAGGGCTCCTGAAGGCAAGAGCCAGCTGTTTTCTGTCCGCAGAGCACCCCTGCACAGGTTAGGTGCTCGCTTACAATCGGGTGAATGAATGGAGCACAAACTTTGAGCTAAAGGAATGATTGACATGCCATGAAATTCAGGAACTGACCACCAGACAGGAGAAAATTAGTTCCAAGTTTAATTGCTGTGTAAAAATCTCAGGACAAAGGTAGTGTCTGTGTTCAAGTCTAGCCCCTGCCGGGTGGGGTATGGCTGCAGCTTTCTATTGAACATGCTCTTCATGCTACGGTGTGGGGGCCAGACCCCTTGGGCTGCCAATCTTGCCTGGACCAACCTGAAGGTCCACCTCAGATCTTTACTGCACCCCTCCACACCTCCACCCTCAAGAAGAAAATGTGAGTCCAAAAGCACTTTTGAAAATGGGTAATAATAATGACCACCTGCCAGGTGCTGACCATGAGCTTGGGGCGCTCCTCACCCTCTCTGTCTCCTTCCATTCGGTCATCATGATGCTCTCCCAGAATGGCTGCTGTCATTGTCCCTACTCCACAGAAAAGACTGCAGAGGCAGGGAGGGTAACGACACAGCAGAGTCCAACATCACAGAGTCCTCCATCAGCCCTCCAGGCCCCAAAGTCCCCCTCCAACTCCAACCTCTTCACAGCTGCTCCCACTCCACAGGACTGAAACTCTTCCCAGTTTGATTTGCAGAGCACGCTCAGAACAAAAGGAACTTCCCTGACTTCTCCCTTCTCAGAAGGCTCTGGAATATGACCCACAATTCTTGTGATGCAATCAGTAGACTAAGAGAAATCAGAGAGAGATACACACTTTTTTTTTTTTTTTGGATACAGGATCTCACTTTGTCACTCAGGCTAAAGTGTAGTGGCTTAATCTCCTGGATTCAAGTGATCCCCCTCCTGCCTCAGCCTCCCAAGTAGCTGGGACTACAGGCACGTGCCACCAAGCCTGGCTAATTTTTGTACTTTTTGTAGAGACAGGGTTTCACCATGTTGGCCAGCTAGTCTCAAACTTCTGAGCTCAACTGTTGCACCCACCTCAGCCTCCCAAAGTGCTAGGATTACAGGCATGAGACACCGTGCCTGGCCTGTCTTGCTTTTTTCTATTGATGCAAGATGAGGGAGAACTTAAATGGGTCTGCAGAGTGTGACAGATTTTGGAGTCTCTGGGTAGACTCATTATACAGATGGTGTGGGAGGGAATGAAATGGGCCTTAGAGAGCTCACCTGAAGTTTTAAAAGTCTCTGTCACAGGGTCTGCCTGGGAAGGGCAGGTCTGGAAGGAAGAGGCTCCTGCTGGCCCAGCCTAAATGTAGACAGCAAGCAGCTCCCTGCAGAACATGGGGGATGCCCATTCTCCTCCTGAACTTGACCACCTGCCTGTCCTGGTACAGAGTCGCTGCTTTTAGTTAAGGTAGTGTTTCCTGAAATGAGTTCACATCAGAAGGTGTTAATAGCTAGCAGAGGAGATAGGATGTGTGTCCAAACACTCTTCGGACAGGCTGGCAACAACCAATGAGGTTTATTTATAAAGTCTCAGAATCTTCTTGATGGGGATTTAGTGTGTGGCTCTTGTCAAACGTCTTTGACCACTTATCCACTTTTTTCTAGGTGCATCATGGGGACCAATCTTAGGACAGGCTGTGAGGAATGCTGGGTAAGGTCAGCATTAATGTCATCACATGAATTCAATACCTGGGAGAGGAAACATATTGACCTGCTAAGCCGACTGTCTTCTGTTAGCAAGACGAATGTTTTGGTGCCTGCTGAATGCTCTGTGTGAATGGAGGTGCACGGCCTCCCCCACTTATCTGAGAGCCCCTGAGTGACGG
The DNA here is from genome assembly GCF_009761245.1 of Sapajus apella. NCBI lineage: Eukaryota > Metazoa > Chordata > Mammalia > Primates > Cebidae > Sapajus > Sapajus apella. Next base: position 3,632,947 of record NW_022437049.1, on the reverse strand, counting down.
GACCTCTTGGTATGGCCGGTGCCTGCAGATGGAATATACTGAAGGCAGGTGGCTGCATGTTACAAAAGCCATTAGAAATGCCAGCTACTTTCATTCCCCAGAGGCTGTGTCCCCTAGGAAAAGCAGGGATGGATGTTTTGGCTAGGAAAGGGAGGCCGGGCAAGGTGGGGAGCACAGGTTACTGGAGGAAGGAGGTGCCTGCTGGATGAGCGGCACTGAGACCACTGGCCAGGCTGGCCAGGCAGGGAAGAAGCACACGCAGCGGGGATGGAAGAGGGGAGTAAGCATGGGGAGGAGGGTGGCGAAAAGGCCCTGAGATCAACTCAAGAGGGGTCTCCAGCATTGCTTCTATTAGGGTCCGAATCCAACTCTTGGCTCAGTAACCCTGTCTGATCCTGACCTTGGGAAGGGTCTTTTTGCCCTGGTGACCAAGGTCTCACCTTGATGACCCAGGAAGCCTGCCTGGATCATACTATTAACAGGGGACCACATCATTTCTGCAGAAACTCTTCTGGGAAAACCTGCAAGTTGCAGGCAGGTGCACCACTTTTGAAGTACCCACATGCTGGGAGGCAGCTCCCAGGTCACCTGTTCCAGAGAATTACAGTCTCATTTCAGATGCTCTTTTAACAGGCCTTTACTAAGTGTTTCCAGTGGGTCTGGCCCCGTGTGTGGTACTCTGAATCAGGGGACTGTCTTCAGGGAGCTTACACTCCAGCTCTGGGCAGTAAGTATGCTGGTTCAACTGCAAAGACTATCATGAAAGCAGGGCACAGTCAACACTGGGTGAGGGCAGGGGGATGGGGCACTCACTGTATGAAGAAGGAAACAGAAAAGGGGCCAGATTGGATCTAGGTTTGGGGAGCCTCTTAAAAATACAAAATCATAAACACACAATTAGATATAAAAGTGGATATTTATGTTTAATCAGAAAAGTAACTGCAGCAAATTTAAAATTATAAAAAGCTGGTAAATACTACCAACAACACACAATTCATAAAAATAACATTTTTACTAATTAGCTGCTTGGCAAACTGCAGGGAGCAAATGTAAATGTGCTGCATAATCTCTGATCTTCTCTTCTGTGACTATTTTGTAATATGATTCTTTTGTTTTTTAAGAGATAGGGTCTTGCTATGTTGCCCAGGCTAGATTCAAACTTCTGGGCTCAAGTGAACCTCTGACCTTAGCCTCCTGAGTAGCTGGGACTACAGGCATGCATGCACCACCATGCCCAGCTTGAAAGATAACTCAGTTTTTGAAAGATAGTTAAAAAGATAACTGTCTTTCTTCTAGTGTGGTTGAACTTTAGCATGGTTGGTTTTTTTTTTTTTTTTTTTTTTTTTTTTTAAGACAGAATCTCTCTCCATCACCCAGGCTGGAGTGCAGTGGCATGATCTCGGCTCACTGCAACATCTACCTCCTGGGCCCCAGTGGTCCTCCCACCTCAGCCTTTCCAGTAGCTGGGAACACAGGGGTGTACCACCATGCCCAGCCATTTTTTTCTATTTTTAGAAGAGATGGGGTTTCACTATGTTGCCCAGGCTGGTCTTAAACTCCTGGGCTCAAGCGATTCGATCCACCTGCCTCAGGCTCCCAAAGTGTTGGGATTACAGGCATGAGCCACCGTGCCTGGCCTAGTATGGTTGATATTTATGAGTTCTTTTACATTATACGTTTTCTGGATCATGACCAAATTTGGGAAGTATCCTATTTAGTGTTCTTTTGTACATGACCTATAAGATTTGGGGAGCATTTCCAATATTCTTATGTGGTGATTCGACTTCTATTCTCTTTGAATTAATGACACTCATTAAATTGTTGATGATGTCCTGGTTGCAGTCACATTATGAGTTATGAGTGTAGGCGTTTGCGTGAGGACCTCGTGAGTTGATTCTGCAGGCCTTAGCAGGATTTCTAGAAGTTATTCCTACACCACAATGCTGACAATAACCTAACTGCACATATGGATGTAACTGTAAACCATGTAAACAGAGCGTACTAAAACTAAATGCATCCCCAGTGCTACCTCCCCTAAGTCAGCCCCACCAAATGCCCAGCCAGGCAAGCGCCGCCCAGCAGGAGGGAAAGTTTGAATGGCAACAGCCCATTTTCTAACAAATTGCTCTCTAAATAACTTGCTTTGTGAATATTATAAAAACATGTGACCATGTGAACACAAGGTTAGGGTCCCTCCCAGGGCCCTGGTCAGGGTTGTGCAAAAGAGAGGCCTTGGGGTTACGTTTCACGAACTCCACAGTAAATCTGGCCCTGACCAGAGTAAAACAGGCAAAAGAAGAGGATAATGGCCAAGGAGCATGGGGGTGGGGGTAGGGGTGTCTTGTTAGAATTTGAACTAGGAAAGCAGAAACATATTCTAGGAACCCTCTTTGAAGTAATCCATGGAAGGACCCATGTTCTCACAGGCAGAGGCAAATCATCTCAAGAGCTGGTCATCCTGGAGAGTTTGCAAAGAGGCCCCAGGTATACCCGAGAAGGGAATGTGTGAGGGGCATGGCTGCGGGGAAGCTAGCGTGCTTTTAAAAGGTGTTTCTTTCCTTCACACAAACAAGCTGGTGAGAATTTCAGCCACCAGAAAAGGTTTGATTTCCTCCCCTTCCACCTTATTTTCTTAACTTCCTTTACCACGGGCCAAAATCCACAGTTGCAACTTTGAGTGGAATATCTAGAGAGGCAAATTCCCTTTCTCCCGCCCCCAACTCCCACCTAGAGAATCTGCAGGGATTTTCTCCTTCACACTCAGCAATGCATCCGAGAGGGTTTTGAAGAGCTGAGGAAGGAAGGAGAATGCAAATGTCCCAGACATGTGGAGGGAGGCAAGGCTCTGAGGAGGGGAAGAGGCACAGGTGGTGGGTGTGGGTTCTGAAGATAAAGTCTGCCTTCTTCACAGTTTCCACAACCCTGCTTGGTGGGTCCTGCCCACCCTCAGCAGATGGGTCCACAGAAGAGTGCTGATGTTTGCGTCACTGTTAATCACACAGAGCTGCCAGTGAATTTGGTTTGCAAAACTGAAATACATGCAACAGTTGATCTGGCACCTGTAGCTAATTCTCTTCCACAGCTGTACAGATTTCCAGTGTATTTATACGGAGAGTTTGTCAAGAGGGACTAGGTATTTTTTGTTGTTTCTGTTAGATTTACTTCTAACTGCCTGACATATCATAAAGCATTTGGCTGGTCTTTATTCTCAGTTCTGAAGGAAGCTTCTAAACCCTTGGCATTTCCTAAGTGATAGAAGTGTCTGTTACTCATGGTGGGCCCCTGAAACTGTATCTGACTTGATGCTAATGAGGCAACTCATGGTTGGTCCCTAGATGGCTTCAGGATGGGGATGACTGTGATTAGAGGGATGGAGCTTTGAGCCACATGATATCAGCCCAACTTCCAGGGGTGGAGAGGGGCTTGAGGTTGAGTTCAGTTAGGTGGCCAATGATTACATCAATCATGCCTAGGTAATGAACCCAACTCCTATCCTCCCCAAAAAACTCTGGGCACTGAAGCTCAAGTGAGCTTCCCTAGTTGGTGATACATACTCAAGTGGCAAGAAGGTGACATGTCCTGGGAACACAGAAACCTCATATTTGGGAGCTTCCCAGACCTCACCCTCTAGTTCTTTTCTTATGGGTGGTCCTGACTTGAATCCTTCATAATATAACTATAATCATAAATACAGGGCTTTCCTGAGTTCTGGGAATCAGTCAAGTGAATGATCAAATCTAAGGGAAGATGAGAATCTCCAAATTTGTAGCTATTGGGTCAGATGTGCAGGTGCCCTAGGGACCCCTGGGCTTGTGGCAACTAACTGAGGTGAAAGCACCCCTGTGTGGGACTGCTATTAACCTGCAAAGTTTGCCCTAACTCTGAGTCAGGACTTAACTGACAAATTGCCAAATATTATTTGGTTGCTATTATAAATGGCATACTATTTATGTTTTCTGCTGTTAGCCAGTGTATAGAAATGAAATTGATTTTTGTATATTGATATTGTATTCAGCAACATTGCTAAAGTGTTTATCTTAAGTGATTAATTTGATTGGGTTTTATTTAAACAATCAAATAATCTGTGAATAACAACAGCCTTATTTTATTTTGATTGCTAGGGCCACTAGTGCAATGATGCACTGAGAAATAGTGAACACCTTTATGTGTTGCTGGTTTAAAGAAAAAGCTTTTAACATTTCATTGTTAAACATAATACTACAGAAGGTTTTTGGTAGATATCATTTTTTTTTGGATGAAGGTAGTTCTTTTATTCCTAGTTATATCATTCGCAGATCCTGAATTTGCTAGAATGCTTTTTCTGTATCTATTGAGATGATCATGGGGTCTTTTTTCCCCCTCCTTTGTTTCGGGTAAGTCAAAAGAATATATTTTTCTAATGTTTGTAATAGTAAACTCCAAGTTTCTCTTCAAAGAATCAGTATGTCAGTATGTTCAGCTGTCTTATTTTTTAATTCTCTATTTTAAAGTTTAACTTCCTTGTAGTTCCAGTAAACAACCTTCTCCACTGGTTCTAATCAGCAGTTCACAACTGTTCCCCAGCCCCTGGCTCCATGCTGACTCATCCCGGTCACCTGTTCCAGTCACCTGCTCCAGCCACCTTCTTTGACCTAGGTCACCCCTGGCTACCTGCTCTGACCTGCCCGTAACTGTCCTTCTTGCCAAAACACCAACCCTGCCACTCCAGCTCAGACATCTGCTCTCCTTAAAATAGCCAATCAGGATTAGTCTAGCTTGTGCGGTCTAACCCTAGCCAATAGGGTAATGACACAGCAGTAGGGACGACCCTGGTCAGGCATAAGTGCCCCTTCCCCCCTTGTCCAAGCATGCGGCCACCATTGCTCTATCCATAGGCTGCGCCCTTCTATAGAAGTAAACTGCCCTGCTGAGAGGATTTATCTTCGAGTGCTGTTTTTTTTTGCCGTATTGAAATTTTACTTATAACATGTTAAACCAACTTTGCATTTCTAATATGAATTCAATTTGGATATATTTTATATATTACTCAATTTTTATTTCTGAGATGAGTCTTGCTCTCTTTCCCAGGCTGGAGTGCAGTGGCACGATCTGGGCTCACTGCAGCCTCTGCCTCTTGGGTTCAAGTGATTCTCCTGCCTCAGCCTCTCAGGTAGCTGGGATTAGAGATGCGTGCCACCACACCTAGCTAATAGTAGAGATGAGGTTTTACCATGTTGGCCAGGCTGGTCTCAAACTCCTGGCCTCAGGCCATCTTCCCACCTCAGCCTCCCAAAGTGCTGGGATTATAGCCATGAGGCACCGTGCCTGGCTATATTGCTGAATTTTGTTTGTTAATGTTGTTTTGAGGGCTTTCACAACTATATTCTCATACGTGAGACTGGCTTGCAATTTTCCTTTTTCATGTTACACTTGTCTGGTTTTGGTACTAAGGTTATAATGTAGGGAAATAGAAGTTTTATCTATTTTCTATTATTTGTTATTGAAAAGTTTGGTTGAAGTTGGTAAAACTATTGGACGTGAGGTTTCCTTTCGGAGAAGATTTAACTACTGATTCAATTTTAGTAGTGACTGCATTATTTAGGTGATCTATTTCTTTCTTAGTCAATTTGATGATATATTTTTCTAAGAATTTGTTTCAGGTATTTAACAAAAAATACAAGGACATATTTATTTTATATACATAGAAATGTTTTATAAATATGTAATTAATACATGAATATTTATGAGCATGGAGTTCATGGTATTCCCATAGTTTTGAGCCTCCGTTGTGTCTGTAGTTATGTTCCCTGATAATTTAGGGCTGTTTGAATGCCTTTGGTTCTAGAGGCCCCTGGCCACTCAGTGGAAGGCCTAATACTCTGAAGCTCGCTGAATTGCAGCCCAATTTGATTTTATTTGATACTGATCAAAGATTATAATAAATAGGAGTGTTTGGGGGCAGGGCCGAGACATGTAATCTAGTCCCTGATTAGGTTTCTTCATTTATTTCCTCAGTAGAATGAAAGCAGCTGGTAGGAGCACTTGGGCCAGTGAAACATCCCAGCTACTTGGGAACCCTTGAGCATCTCTATCTTCAGATGGCTGAGCACGGCTTTGTACTGGCAGGCCAGGCTCAGGGGTGACTGATGTTATTCTGTTTCCTACCTTCCCCTCTGTGGATCAAGTGACAGCTTATCCTCTGTCCCCTGCCCATTTAGATATTTTAGTGTATGTTTAGAAACCTCAGAGGCTGTAGACCTGCTCTTCTGTCTCCTTCTCCAAAGGAGACATTATAGGTCGTTTCAGTTAAGTCTTTCATTTTGCTGTTGAGAAACTGATCATCCCCATCACCATCACCAATAACAGCAGTGATTACTAAAAGCTCTTACAATATGCCTGCAAAACACCATGTTAACACTTTACCTAAAAAATCTCAATGAATATGTTTATTGATTAATATAGCCTATATCTATTGAGCTTCTACTCTGCTCCAGGTACTTTTCTGGGTGCTGGGACAGAGCAGTGAACCAAGCAGAGAAGCTCCCATCCTGTGGCACCCAGATGCTACCCCGGTAGGTTTGGTGTTCTTATTCCTATTTTACAGATGAGTAAAGTCAGACTTGGGAAAGAGAAGGTGAGAGTAGCTAGTTACGTGTTAAAGCTGTGAATAAACCCAGGTTTTGTTTTGAACAGCTATGCCATGCTCTACATCAGCAATTCTCAACCTTAAGCATGCATCAGAACCCCCCGGGGAGTTTGCTAAAACTCATTGCTGGCCCCACCCCCAGAGTTTCTGACTCAGCAAGTCTCATGCGTGGCCAGACAATCTGCATGTGTAATGAGTTCCCAGGTGATGCTGATGCTGCTGGTCTGGGCCACACTTTGAGAACTGCTGTCCTGTGCCACAGAACCAAGTCTCTGCGCCTTCCCTCCTGCCTCTTTCAGGCCCCACTTTTTTCTTTCTCCAGGGGCTCAAGTGCCGTGTCTCTCCTCCAAATGTGTGCAAGGGACCCCATACCAGGAAGACTACCTGTATGTCCCAGGACCTGAACCCCACTGCCATCAGCTGGTGTCGGTATGCGCTGCCATCACCATCTGACTATGGGCATAATTGCCTTAATTAAATAGGTTCTCACGTGCAATCTGAGTAAACAAGTTACGCTGCTAGAAAGGGCTGTTCCTGCGCCTGATTTCTTAGGCTGTAATATGGGCAACACACATCAATCACAGCAGCTGAGGCTCTAGCTTTCAGCCGGCAGACGAGGGGGTTCTCCGGGTTTTCGTTTTCAGGGTGAGTGCTGTGCAGATCCTCTCAGACCTGCCGGTTCTGCTGCATTTTTTCATTTGCCTCTTTCCAAGGAAGCCCACACTACTTGCTCCCCAGGCAACTGTGTCTCATCAGGCATAGGAGCTGCCGCCCACCTTAAAATTGTGACATCACTGGCTGTATCCCCAACAGTGCTCAGCTCAGGAGGTCCCTAGGGCAGAGCAGCTGTTTTGAGGCACTCAGGACTGAGGCCGTTACGGTCACTCTGTCCTGTATGTAATTCAAGTAAAAGCAACACAAACCATGAAATAAGTGTAAGGGAGTCCAACAAAGGTCAAATGTTCTTCCCACAATGACTATTTGATTTTTTTAAAAATAGTAAATATCAAATTCTTTACAAATCCTTCTTGGATGTTCTGGCTCTGCGGGTGCCCTCTCAGGTGCTCCAGCACGGCATAAGTGTATACACAGTGCAGGGTAAATCGTTTCATTTGCTTTTTTTTTTTTTTTTTTTTTTCAATCAGGGGTGCAGCCTGGCTCTCATCTCACCCACTGCATCTTGGGGATTCCTCAGATGCTGTGCTGTAAACACAAACTCTGGAGCTGGGTTCAAACCCTGAGCCAACAACTTATTTGCTGGTGACTTAAAGCAACTTTCTTAACCTCTCTGAGCCTCAGTTTCCTCATCTGCATAACGGAGCCAATATCTACTTCATAGGGTTGTTGTCAGGATGAAACAGAAAATGTAGGAGAAGCTCCTACACAACTCCAAATAGATGTGACTCTGCCTTCCCTTTAGCAATCTCCATTTTGATGGAGACTTGGATGGTCCCCTCTTGCTTATTATATTTTGTCCAAACCCTGCAGCTTCATTTCTCAGGTGCTCCCCCGCCTCCCTCCCCATCCTACGCAGCCTTCTCACTTTCTGCTCCCAGGCGCCCTCTCCACTGCATGCATGACATCCACCACCTTCTCTCTTGCCACCACCCTCACCTGAAGTGCCTCCTCCTCCCTCCCTTCCTCTTTAAATCTTGACAACCCACCAGGCTCACATCAAGTGCGTCCTCAGAACGGACCTCTTACATAGGGGGAAAACAGGACTAGAAAAATAGGAAGGGAAAGGAAAGAGTTCCATGCAAGACCCAGTCTGTATCACCTGCTTCACACAGGATATACGTGCCACTTTCTCTGATGTGCTATGATTTGAGTCCATGTTTTTGTTTGCTTGTTTGTTTTGAGATGGAGCCTTGCTCTGTTGCCCAGACTAGAGTGCAGTGGCACGATCTTGGCTTACGGCAATCTCTGCCTCCCATGTTCAAACAATTCTTCTGCCTCAGTCTCTTGAATAGCTGGGATTATAGGCATATGCCACCACACCCTGCTGATTTTTGTATTTTTAGTAGAGATAGGGTTTCACCATGTTGGCCAGGCTGGTCTCAAACTCCTGACCTCTAGTGATCTGCCCGCCTCAGCCTCCCAAGTGCTGGGAATATAGGTGTGAGCCACTGGGCCCGGCCTGAGTCTGTTCTTGTCTTTCTGGTTGAATCATCAGCTTCTGATAGGCAGGGAGCGACAGTAATAATAACAAACATTGCCAGTTATCAGACACTTACCATTTAGGCTTATTTAGTGCTTAGAGTGGCCAGGTAAAGAAGTAAGAATATAATTTCCCTCCTGCAATACCCAGCACAGACTTTTCGCAGTCAGTAAACATCTGTTGATGGTGACAATGGTGATACAGTAATGACTAACATCTGGATGCTTCTTTGCTCTTTCCTCTGTCACCGAGGCTGGTGTGGATGTAGAGCAAGGGAGCAAGGAGAGCTGCGGGTTGGCAAAGATACGAGCAGGACCTGATCTTCCTGGATGAATAAGTGGCCACCGCTATGGGGTCACCAAAGGCCTCTCTACTCAAACAACTTCCTGGGGGCCTGCCATGGGCAGGATATTCCCACATTAAGAATAAATTATTTGGGTTAATATTCTGGGTGTGACATCTGTCGTTCGTTAAGTATTAATTACTCACAGTTGGGAGATACATCCATGAGCCCACCATAAATAGCTTAACATAGCAGGGCTCCGGTGAGAAGATACGAGATAAAATCAACATGCTTTTTAGTGGAGTTTATTTGGGAGTGTGCCATTCATCTCTCAGCAGGACTTTGAGGGACCAGCACACCAGCCAGGGGACTTTTGAGGTTAGGGGGAAAAGTTTGGCCCATGGGACAGGGATTATAAAGGGGAATAATGGCCCTGGGTGGCCTGAGGAACCAAGTGCATGGAGGAGGGAGGATGGAGGCTGAGAGTCACCTGGGGCTGTCCTCAGAGAATCAGTGTCCAGCAAGATTGTGGCATCCTTGTGGGAGGTCGTTCTCATGGCCAAGTTTTTCAGAAAGCAGCAGATTGACCGCAGTATGCACACAGCCCTACGACTTTCTTTGGATTTTAGTCATTTTGTATAGAAATGTTCTCAGAATAGGACCTTTCTGATTTTCCCCATCCCAGGTCTCTTTCAGATAAATGCTGAATGCTTCTCACTGAATCAGAGGCAGGAAGCCACAGCCCTGTGCATGAGCCTCCTCTGCGACCCGCAGCAGCTCCTGCAGCCCTCCTGTGGCCCCGGGACACAACCAAGGAACGGGTTTGAAAATGTGTGTGGTGGAAAATGCGTTGGGCCTCAAGTCAGAAGTCCTGGAGTCAGGCCCAGATCTACAACTCACTGGTTTTAGAAGCCCAGGCAAGTCTCTTAACCATCTAGCCTTTAGTTTTTCTCTCTATAAAATCATATGCACCCTTCCTATACCATAGCATTACCACAGGAATCCAGTGGTAGTCAAACACGTGGAAACAAACCCATGGAAGGCACATGCACGCTTGAAAGCACTACTCCACCCAGCGGCTACTGTCATTCACACAACTGGCTGCTCAACTTTGACTGGAATTTAATATCCTCCTACAGGGTCAAGATTCGAACACCGGTTCTGATGTGGGTCATCACACACTGCAGCACTCAGAAGTCAAAGGGCGGAAGAAACCCCTCTAAAGAGCCAGAGAGCTGTGATTCTTGGTGAACTCTTCGTCTGCCTTTATATATTTTTCTGTCTCTTTACTTGTCAGACTATCAGCGTTACTTCCTTCTGCTCGAAGTGTGCCTGTTGAGTCCCTAGTTTGCTGCTTGTAGTCCGTTGTGGATTTGACAACCACATGATGAAGTTTATTACAGTTGTGTATAAAGTGAGCACACACAGGCGCAGGTAAAACATATTCACTTCGTGGGTGGACCATGCACTATCTTTTTTTTTTTTTTTTTTGAGATGGAGTCTTGCTCTGTTGCTCAGGCTGGAGTGCAGTGTCACTATCATGGCTCACTGCAACCTCCGCCTCCCAGGTACAACCGATTCTCCTGCCTCAGCCTCCTGAGCAGCCGGGACTATAGGCATGCACCACCATGCCAGGCTACTTTTTGTATTTTTTAGTAGAGACAGGTTTTCACCATGTTGGCCAAGCTGGTTTCCAACGCCTGGTCTCAAGTGATCCACCCATCTCAGCCTCCCAATGTGCTGGGATTACAGGCGTGAGCCACCGTGCCTAGCCTGTGCTATCTACTTAACCCCTTAGGATCTTTTCAACTTCTGCCTTGCCTGTGGTTCAGATGGAGGCCGCTGCAAAATGGAGGAGCTGCTGTCCTTACTCATGAGTTCAAAACCCAGACTGTACTGGGAAGCCAGCCACGATCCATAACTTCGTTCTCTCCTGCCTGGGAACCCCGTAAGAGGACACATCAAAGCTGGAGCTGATGGAAACAGGTATCAGTATTCCTAGTTCTCCAACCCCAGCTTCTAGCCCACTTTGGCCGTTTTGTTTTCTTTCCTCCCACAGGCTCCTGGCTCCGTCTCGCCAAGTAATAAGGGCTGCAAACAGCTCGTGTCTATTGAGGGCCTCTCCCCGCCTGGCACTGTGCTAAGCACTTTGCATTCTTTATCTCATTTAGTCCTTAGAACAACTCTACAAAATCAATGCTGTTTTTTTTTCTTTTTACAAGTCAGAAAACTGAGCGTAGAGAGGGCATAATTTGCCTAAGGCCACACATTTCTTAAGGAACCGGGTTGTCCCCTGCCTGCTCCTCTCCAGCATTCTTTCCCCTGGGCTTTCAACAGTGAATCTGAGGTCCCGCTCAATCCTGAATGTCAAAAATTCTGTCCCACAAAGAGTGCAGTGGCCTTCAGCAGAGATCTCCCATGCATCATTTGGTCCATGGAAAATAAGGGCCAGTTTCCTCCTTTGACTCTTGTCTCAAAAAAGCACCAAAATGAAGAAACAAAAAAACACTGCCTCCACCTGCTAGCTGATGACAGATGATTCTTTTACCTGGAAAGGAATTCAACCTCCCCTTTCATAATAAAAAATAAAACCTAAAATGTAGACATTCTAAGCTATGTGACCCTGCATGACATTCATACTAAAGTGTAAAGGCTGACACCAGCTGCCTTTTAAAGATCTATTGAAGAGTTTTGAAAGAATGTGGGTATGTGGGGGGATGGGAAAGGAGATGGGGGTAACCAAAGTGCAGATCTAAGTGCTAAGGTGGGGAAGGGGTAGAGAGATGGGAGACAGGGAGATGACAAGAAAAGACTCCACCATCTCTGCAGTTTTGGCTGGAACCTGGCTGCAGATACTCTCATTCTCTTGACAAACTACTGGAGCTGCTCCCTTGACAAAGGTGCACTGGGTCAGAGCCTGCTGAAAATCTTTAGACAAAACCTGAAAATGATAAGCTACTTTACAAAGGAATTCTCCAGGCTAAATGTCTCTTTTCTATATGCCCTGACTTGAGAATGGCTAGTTCTGGACAACTGCCTCAACTTGGATGTCACATGGGCATTTAAATGACCACAGGGGTGTGTGTAGGAACTGTATCGACACAGACTAGGCACATACAATATGCCCCAGGATTTGTTAAGTTGGATGGCAGGTCTTCATGATCTTTATGTTTTCTTATCAAACGTCAAAACATGTCAAATTTCAGCTGCGCATGAATAGTTCCTTTGTGCCTCCAGTTAAGTCAGGCTCTTGTCCCTCCTCTTTGGTCCCTGCCTTCCCAGGATAGGCTTTGCCTTCCTGGCCAGTTCATTTCTGGAGCTTTCATTTTGCCATCTAGCAGGGCAGATTTGTATTTAGATTTGTACTTTTTGGCCAGGTGCGGTGGCTCACACCTGTAATCCCAGCACTCTGGGAGGCCAAGGGAGGATTGCCTACAATCAAGAGATTTTGAGACCACCCTGGACAACATGGTGAAACCCTGTCTCTACCAAAAAATACAAAATTTAGCCAGGCTTGGTGGCACATGCCTGTATTCCAAGCTACTTGGGAGGCTGAGGTGGGAGGATCGCTTGAGCCCAGGAGGCAGAGGTTGCAGTGAGCCACGATTGAGCTACTTACTGCATTCCAGCCTGGGTGACAAAGCAAGACCCTGTCTCAAAAAAAGAAAAAAAAAAGAGTCGAATTTCAACGGAGCATGAATCTTTCCTTTGTGCCCCCAGTTAAGACAGACTCCTGCTCCTTCCTTCCTACCTTTTTGACACCTGCCCTTCCCAGGACACACCATCCCTTCCTGGCCAGTCCATTTCTCGAGGTATCATTTTGCCATCTAGCAAGGCAGATTTGTATTTTTTAATTGCAAAAGTAGCACAGGTTCATTTAATTAAAGAAGTGCACTTCAGAGTAAATGTCAATTACTCAATTCTCAAGATACTCCCCACCTCCATTCCCTCAGGGGAGTGATGAGGAGGTATCATTCCCATCTTTCCTTCCCTCTCTCCACCTACAAACACATAGACTTTCTTTTTCCAAATTGAAATGATTCTATTGTACGTCACTGGAACCTGCTTTTTCCCCTTCATCTATTAAGATGACTTCTCATAAGAGTGTTAAAAGAGCTTTTTAAATGGTTGCACAGGACAGAATCCCTTTGTCATTTAAGATCTGTTCAAAGCTCTTTACATTTTTGTTCTGAATGTCTTGCTCTCCATGTGAGTTTGGGTTTTCTAAAACATTTCAGCCAGTGCTAACTCATGGTGTCAAGCTATTAGTGGTAAGATGCTCTTCAGGGAAAGAAATTGTTATAGTTTGCATTTAAACTCACACCTGGATCTGAAAGAGCAGACGTGGGAGTAGATTAGAAATATAAAAGCTCAACCTGAATGTATCACATTCAAATAAGGAGCGCAGCTACCATTTTCCTTTTCTGCTATTTGTAAAGACAAAGCCCTGGAGAGAACCAAGCCAGAGCTATTGGCCAGCGAGGTCACTTCAATGACCTGCTGAGGCAGGTGAAGGGAGTCCTGCCATCCAGCAGGAAAGCCAGCCTGGGAGTGGCAAGCCTTCTGGGGCTCTAGCTCAGGTGAGGGGGAGAGGCCAGCCCCTTCCCCAGACTCTTCCTGCCTGCCTGCACTGCCCAGATGGGCCCCTGGAGTCCTGATATGAGACCTCAAGGACTCCTTTCTAATAAGGATGACCAGATTCTAGGGCCTACGGCGTTAATTCCTAAGACAACATTTACAATAAGAGGTTGCACTAGCTCAGTCTTCCTAAAGTGTTGTCATTATTATTAGATGTTACCTGGTGAATAGGCTTCATGTCAAATTTGGAGAAATCTGAGTTATAGTTAAACTGGTTTTTTAAATTGTAGGACTTATCAGAGCCTTCATTAGCTTATGTACTTGAGTCTTCAAGAAGAATAGCCCCTATTTTTAAACACTTTGTCAAGGTGGGGTCTCGCTATGTTGCCCAACCAAGGCTGGTCTTGAACTCCTGGGCTCAAGTGTTTCTCCTGGGTCTGCTCTCAAAGTGTTGGGTTACAGGCATCAGCTACCATGCCTGGCTGGACAACATCATTTTTAACCTAGAGGTCCTTGAAGAAAAAGTCAGCAAATACGTGCAGTTTTGTTAACTTGAGCATTCTATGACTTTGTCCTCAGTGCTATTCTCTAAAACATCTATTCCCCCTGCCCTTCTCCTCGAAGGTGAAACACGAGTGCACGGGAAGTCAGCATTTCAGGCAGCAGGATAGCTTTTTTTTTTTTTTTTAAAGTTTTGAGACAGAGTTTCATTCTTGTTGCCTAGGCTGGAATGCAATGGCGCAATCTCAGCTCACTGCAACCTCCATCTCCCAGGTTCAAGTGATTCTCCCTCCCAAATAGCTGGGGTTACAGGCATGCACCACCACATCCGGCTAATTTTTGGTATTTTTGGTAGAAACGGGGTTTCACCATGTTGGCCACGCTGGTCTCAAACTCCTGACTTCAGGTGATCCACCTGCCTCAGCCTCCCAAAGTGCTGGGATTACAGGTGTGAACCATCGCACCCAGCCAGCAGCATAGCTTTATGGGAGCCTCTTTTGCTCTAAGTCCTAGAAGGGATATGCACGCACGCACTTTCCTTCCTTTCTTCCTTTCTTCCTTCCTTCCCTCATTCCTTCCTTCCCTCCCTCCCTCCCTCCTTCCTTCCTTCCTTCCTTCCTTCCTTTCTATAGGTTTTGGGGAACAAGTGGTGTTTAGTTACATGAGTAAGTTCTTTAGTGGAGATTTCTGAGATTTTGGTGCACCCGTCATCTGAGCAGTACCCACTGAACCCAATCTGTAGTCTTTTATCCCTCACGCCCCCCGACCCTTTCCCTGGAGTCCCCAGTGTCCACTGTATCATTCTTATGTCTTTGCAGCCTCATAGCTTAGCTCCAACATATGAGTGAGAACATACAATGTTTGGTTTTCTGTTCCTGAGTTACTTCACTTAGAATAATAATCTCCAGTTCCATCCAGGTTGGGGTATACACTGTCTTTCACTAGCAGAATTTACCCACAGATTCTCTTTCATCTTGGAATTCTGTAGGAAGCCTCTTGATTCTATTTGCCTTTCTTGAAGAGTCAGAAGCCAGGCAGGTACTTTCATGAAAGGTCAACTCACGTCATGTTCCCCAGTGGGACCTCCACATGCCTTTTCTGACTTCAGCTTTTTAGAGATAGGTTTACTGCTGTTTGGGGCCCTGGGGAGGGGTCTGGAGCCTAGACATTTCCAGTCTTAAGCAGCCTTCTCGGCCGTCTGTGCCTGGAACACTCGCCTCCAGAACCCAGCACCTCCAAACTCCATCTTTCTTCAGGCGCACTGGCTCCTGCCTCCCTGGTCACCCCAGCCCAGCCTCGTCTCTTCAGAGAGCTTATGCAATCTCCATTTCCTTTCTGTAAGCCTTGCCACCCTGCCACCTCCTCCACCAGACTGTAGCCTCTCAAGGGCGGGGCACAGTCTTTAGATGTCTATACCCCAGAGAAGTGCTAGCAACCAAGCTGGGGATGAGGGGGAGGCAGCTGCTAGTCATTGTGTATGATCACCTTTCAGCAGAATCCCTGACCCTGAAGGCAGGGAATGGGTTTAGTCACCTGTTCAGTACCCAGCCTCGTGCCTGGTCGGTACTGACCTCGCTAAAGGTTAAAGCAGAGCTTCCTCTTTTTTTCCTAGCACCCAGGAGACAAATGGAATTAGTCCCTGCCTCCAGTCCCTCCATTAAATCTCCCCCCAATGGAGCAGCTCATGGCATTCTAGTGGCAACACAGGGCCCTCAAGACCACAAGCAAGCAGACACACTGCCCAGAAGGATTTCTGCGGGGCTTTGCTGGTCCTGCCCGAGTGTTTATCCAGCAGGCTGCTCTTCCCGAGGAGCCAGGTGAGCTCACGGGATCCACTGCAGAGCCTCATTCAGAGTGGGCACTTCAGATCTGACTGCTGATTCAGCTGGAATGGAAGCATCCCGCAGGTGTGTACCAGGGAAAGAGCAGGGCAGGCCCCTGGGAACTTGCTAGGTGGCACAGAGAGGTCAGGCTGGGCTTTAAAATTTTCCACAAAAACTCACAAACTGAGTGAGCTATGTTTGGATAACATAATTGTTTCCAACTAGGGGCAATTTGAGCCCCCAAGGATATTTGGCAATGTCCAGAGGTATTTTTAGTTGTCATAACTTGGTGGGTGGAACTACTGGCTTCTAGTAAGCAGAGGCTAAGGATGCTTCCAAATATCCTACCCTTGGCCAGGCATGGTGACTCACATCTGTAATCCCAACACTTTGGGAGGCCGAGGTGATTATGATCACTTAAGCCCAGGAGTTCAAGGCCAGCCTAGGCAACGTAGTCAGACCCTGTCTCTATAAAAACATGGCAAAAAAAAATAGCCAGGCATGGTGGTGCACGCCTATAGTCCCAGGTACTCCAGTGAGCTGTGATTGTGCCACTGCACTCCAGGCTGAGTGACAGAGACCCTGTCTATAAATAAATAATAAATTAAAAATAATAAATATTCTACAATGGACAGAACAGCACCACAACACAGAATTATCTGGCCCCAGATGTCAAGAGTGCTAAAATGCTGGGAATCCCTGGGATCACAGAGGGCTGACAGGAAGAGGAGGAGGAAGAAGGATTTAGTGGCCTACAGAATTTGGGCTGGAGGTGCAGCTTGTCACATGCCATAACCTTCCTGACTCTCCAACGGCTCCTCTAGCATTGGGATTAAAATCCAGCCTCTCTGAAGGCTTCTGCCTACCTCCCTCTGGGTCTTTCTCTGCCTTGCTGTGGCCCTGCAGACACACCGGCCTTCTTGTTCTTCCTCTGACATGCCACCCTCTTGCCAGCCCAGGACTTGCTCTTGCCCTGGTCCCTCTGCCTGTGATACTCCCCTCTTCTCCTGCCCAGTAGCTCCCTTGCAGCCTTCAGGTGGAGGCCTTCTCTGGGCACCCCTTTGAAGCTGGCACTGCCCTATGGGTGTCCACCCATGGACTCTGAGCTCCAGGAGGCTGAGGACCAGGTCTGCTTTACTTCTCACTGGATTCCATACCTAGCACAGCAAAACCCATGAAAGAACCATTTGTGAGTGTGTAGAAGAGAAAGCAGAGACTATTAAGAGCTGTTTTAAGAATTCAGGAAGAAGGGCTGGATGCAGTGGCTCACACCTGTAATCCAGCACTTTGGGAAGCCGAGGCAGGTGGACTGCTTGAGCTCAGGAGTCCAAGACCAGCCTGGGCAACATGGCGAAACCCTATGTCCATTAAAAATACAAAAAATAGTTGGGTGTGGTGGCATGTGCCTTTAGTCCCAGCTGCTTGGAAGGCTGAGGTGAGAGGATGGCTTGAGCCCAAGAGGCAGAGGTTCCAGTGAGCTGAGATTGCGCCATTGTACTCCAGCCTGGGTGACAGAGCTAGATCCTGTCTAAAAAACAACAACAACAACAACAACAAAAAACAAAAAAAACCCAATGAATAAAGAATTCAGGAAGAAAAAGGTCATATTTTAAACCCAATTCATTTATCTAATCAATTGATATCGGTTGCATACCCTTTAGGCGCTTATATTTTACTTATTTTATTTTTGGAGACGGACTTACACTCTTGTCGCCCAGGCTGGAGTGCAGTGGTGCGATCTCGGCTCACTGCAACCTCTCCCTCCCAGGTTCAAGTGATTCTCCTGCCTCAGCCTCCTGAGTTGCTGGGATTACAGGTGCCTGTCATCATGCCCGGCTAATTTTTGTATTTTTAGTAGAGAACAGGTTTTACCATATTGCTCAGGCTGGTCTTGAACTCCTGACCTCAAGTGATCCACCCACGTGGGCCTCCCAAAGTGCTGGGATTACAGGTGTGAGCCACTGTACCTGGCCGCTTATATTTTATTAAAAGGATTGTTGGAGAAGTAGATTAAGGAAATGCCAGGCATTTCAGCAAGGCATTCTACAAAATTCACACAAAAACCTGTCCATGGATGTTCACAGCAGCACTATTCATAATAGCCATAAAGTAGAAACAATCCAAATGTCTATCAATGGATGAATAAACAAAATCTGGTATATCCATACAATGGAATATTATTTGGCCATGAAAGGAATGAAACATTGATACAGGCTGCAATGTGGATGAACCTTAAAACCACTATGCCAAGTGAAAGAAGATAGTCCCCAGAAGGCAAATATGATTCCACTTATATGAGATGTTCAGATTAGAGCCATCTATAGATAAAGCAGATTAGTGCTTGCTTAGGGCTGCAGCTGGGGTTGACTTAGAGGTAAACAGGGTATGATTGTTAATGGGCATGATGTTTCCTTTGGGATGATGAAAATGTTCTGAAATTGGTATGGCAAGAATGAACAACTCTAGGAATATACTAAAAGACACTGAATTATACAATGTAGATGGGCAAAATGTGTGTGAATTATATCTCAATAAAGCTGTTTTTACCTGTGTTTATATGTGTTTGTGAATTATATATCATTAAAGCTGGTACATATGTAGAGATGCATAGTATATAAAACACACACACAATCCTTGGCTGTCTCCATTGGCCTTTGTGGAA
Source organism: Sapajus apella (assembly GCF_009761245.1). Lineage (NCBI taxonomy): Eukaryota > Metazoa > Chordata > Mammalia > Primates > Cebidae > Sapajus > Sapajus apella. Next base: position 3,614,317 of record NW_022437049.1, on the reverse strand, counting down.
AACATGAGTGGCAGAGTATAAGGCAGAGAATTTGCCAGGGACCTCAGCTGCCATTCGGTCTTGCCTCCTTGGTCTCACTGCTCAGAATCCGTGACCTCTGTCCAATCTCTGCTTTCTTCTCTTCCAATCAGTCAAAGTTGAGCTGAATGAGGCAATACCCTTCTCCTGGATGGCTGTGAGTACCACGTAGGTAAATAACTGACATGGATTTCAGGAAAGTCTTACTTCACATAGCAGATGTGTCCATTGGGTTCATGTTGGATTCAGGAAAATCTCGATCTGTTTAAAGGAAGCTACAGGAAGCCAACTGGCAGGATGAGTGTTGCAATGTGAGCAGTCAACCCTTAGCCATCCAGCAGGTATGAAGCTGTGTCGATTTGGTTTGCTTAAATTGGGAGCCACATCTGAGAAGAAAATCTACTGTTCAGAAAGGAGGATTGTAAAGAATATCATGTGGACAAAGTTTGGGTGGTTTTTAGGAAGCAGGTTGGTGCTCTGGCTAAATAAGGGTTAAGCAGAAAAGACATTTTGTTTCAACTCCTGTTGCTGGAAATCTCTCCAAAGAGCTCCCATTCAATCTCCTGCCTTGGTACATAGCAGCCAGGGAACAGAATTTAATGTTTGATGGCTGAGTGACTTCCTTAGCTTCCAGTCTTTCTGAATTTTAGCTCACTACGGTGTGAGGCTACAGGCAGAAGCGTGGAAAGCCGGAGTTACATTTGGCAGCTTGGTCTGCAGAAGGTTCAGAAGAGAAACTATTTTAACATTAAAAATCAAATAGCAACAAAACTCCTAAAGAGACTTATTTCTGTTTTTTGTTGTTCTTTGGTTTACTTCGGAAAGCCAAATCCAGTCTCTACCATCACCTCAGGTGAGTTGCTTTTTGGAGGCCTTTCTGGGGGGCTAGCTGATTTCTGTGTCTTTGCCTGGCTCTCGCATTGTGTGTCTGAGACCCGTGGTGCTCTGGTCCCCTGATACTTTGCTCTTTGCTGCATGCCATGATCCTATCAGAGCTCCCTGCGAAGGCAGCAGATCAGTGCCACTGGGAAAACAGCATGCTCCAGAGAGCTGGGCGTGCGGAGTGTCAGTATCTGGTGCCACTCGAAAAGATGGCAGGCTTTACACTCGATTCTCTTTCTAAAGGTGTGAAGTAAACAGCACTGGCCTCCCTTGAGAAGGCGGAGGATGCAGGTCGTTCCGGGGTGATGGCTGGCTTAATCTCACAGAGCTTCACATCTGGAATTTGGGGTCTTGGTCTCCAGGCAGGCGGCAAGGGAAGATGCCGGGACGGGAGTCCTGCCTGGCTGCATAAGCAATCCCACGGCTGGCTTTATGCCATCCCAGTGCCTCACACACAAGCACTGCACATTCATTTCTCTATGTGTTCTTATAGATTTCAGGGAAGTCTCACTTGTTACAGCAGACGTGTTCATTGGGCCGCCGTTGGATAAAGGAAAGTTTCCCTCTGCTTAAAGTGCACACCTTAAAGGGAACTGCAGGCTCTTCCCCACGGCCATGTGTGGGATGCAGGCCATGTTCGCTCTCATTGGACAGTGAATGAGGAAGCCAAGTCTCACTGGGCTGGGCAACTTGCTTGAGGTGGCACAGGTAACCCTTGGGAGGCAGGGCTGGACCCCAGGCCCCTGATACCAGCCAACTGGCCTTTCTTCCACATTGCTTTAAGTTCTAGCACTGCTTCTGTGCCTTTAGAAGAAAGTTTCCAGGTGGGGAAATCCAAGGCACAGGCAGTAATGTTTGCTCTAGCAACAGGGCACCCTTCTGTCTCTACTCTGACTTCCCTTCTTTCCTTAGCATCCTCCATCTGCACAACACAGCCTGGCTCTCTCTGGCTCAGCAGGTCTCTGTGGTGTCATCTGGTCTGTTCTCAGGCAGGAGGGACCACAAGGGTATGTTCTCAGACCTGATCCACTTCCTGCTGGTCAGGAGTGGGAGCATGGAGAGTGATTAGACAGACCCCTAAAGGGGGTCGTCCAGAGAGAAGTGAGAAAATCTAACCACTGTCAGTCTACGGCTGGGTTCCAGCTTCGTGCCACCCTATGCCCAGCTCCATGTCACCCTACACCCAGCTGTGCTGCCAGTTCTCCTGCAGCTCTGGGAGGGAGGAAACTTCTCCTTTTGGGGCTGGAAGAGCTGTGAGTAAATTCCAGGACTGTTAAAAAGAATCTGGTCTATATAAGTTTTCCACTTAAATATAAACTCCGTGAAGGCAGGGACCTTGTCTAGAGTCTTGTACTTCAGCTTTGTATCTCCAACTCCTAGACTATAGCTGGCACTCGAATATTTGTTAATTGGATAAACATCTTTATTTTAAAACAGCTTCATTGAGGTATAACTGAAATACAACAACTGCACATATTTAGTGTGTTATTTTGGTAAGTTTTCACACACACACACACACCTGTGAAACCATCACCAATAAAAATAATGAACGTATTAGGCCATGAGGCTCATGCTTGTAAGCCCAGTACTTTGGGAAGCTGAGGCAGGTGGATCACTTGAGGTCAGGAGTTTGAGACCAGCCTGGCCAACATGGTGAGACCTCCGTTTCTACTAAAAAATACAAAAATTAGCTGGGCGTGGTGGTGCTTGCCTGTAATCCCAGCTACTTGGGAGGCTGAGGCAGGAGAGTTGCTTGAACCCAGGAGGTGGAGGAGGTTGCAGTGAGCTAAGACCGCACCACTGCACTTCAGCCTGGGCAATAGAGCAAGATTATGTCTCAAAAGAAAAAAAAATGAACATATTCATCAGCCTCAAAACATTCCTCATTCCTCTTTGTAATCCCTTGCTATCCCTAGGCAACCACTCATTTGTTTTCCATCACTGTAGATTAGTTTGCATTTTCTAGAATTTTACGTAAATGGAACCACACAGAATTTACTTCATTTATTTCCATCATCTTTCACTCAGCACAACTATCTTGAGATGCATCTGTACTGCTGTGAATGGTTTATTCCCTTTATTGCTGAGTGGTGACTCCATTGTATGGATAGACCAGTGTTTTCATTTGAATGTTGATGGACATTTGGGTAGCTTCTTTGTTTTGATTATGGGAAAGCTGTGATGAACATTTGTATACAAGTCTTTCTATGAACACATGCTTTCATTTCTTTTGGGTAAATACATAGAAGTGAAATGTCTGGATCATATGACAGATGTAAGTGTTACTTTTAAAGAAACTGCCAAATCATTTTCCAAAATGGTTATAACATTGATTTTCAAATATTAAATGAAATTTGCATTTCTGGGATAAAACACTCTTGGTCAATATGTATTATCCTTTTTACATATTGTTGGCTTCAATTTGCTAAAATTAATCTGTTGCTTGCTTTTCTTATACAGGTTTTTGCCATGTTTTGCTATCACAATGAGGCTAGAATGAGTTGGGAAGTATTCTCTTTTCTTCAATTTTTGGGAGAGTTTTTAGAATTGATATTACTTCTTTCTTAAATAGTTGGTAGAATTCACCTATGAAGCCATTTGGGCCTGGAGGGTATTTTTTTTCTTTGTGGGAAGATTTTAAACTACATATACAATGTTTTTCCTAGATATAAGGATATTCAAATGATCTCTTACAATTTTTTAAAAATATAATTCAGATGTCATAAAATTCACCATTTTAAAGTGTACTATTTAGTGGGTTTTGGTATATTCATAAGGTGATGCAATCATCACTACTATCTAATTCCAGAACGTTTTCATTGCCCTAACAAAAACCCCCATACGCCTTAGCGGTCATGCCCCATTTTCTCCCATTCCTCCGCCCTGGGCACCACTAATCTATTTTCTGTCTCTATGGGTTTGCCTATTCTGTACATTTCATATAAATGGAATCCTATAATATGTGGCCTTTGTGTGACTGCTTCTTTCACTTAGGACAATGGTTTCAAGGTTCACCCATTATAGCATGTATCAGCCTTTTATTTCTTTCCAAGGCCTGAATAGTCAAACAATCTTGAAAAAGAACAAAGTTGGAGGATTCACACTTCCTGATTTCAAAACTGACTATAAACTGCGGTAGTCAAGACAGTGTAGTACTGAAATAAGAGGGACAATAGAGCAACAAAAAAATGGAGTCTAGAAATAACCCTTACATTTATAGTTAAGTGATATTTGCAAAGGTTCCAAGACAATTCAATGGGAAAAAAAATAGTGTTTTCAAGAGATGGTGCTGGGATTATTATCCACATGCAAAAGAATGAAGCTGGACCCCACTCTCTCATACCATGTATAGAAATCAACTAAAAATGGATCAAAGACCTAAATGGAAGAGGTAAAACTACAAAACTGGAAGAAATCATAGGCATAAATCTTCACGACCTTGGATTAGGCAGTGGTTTCCCAGATATGATGCCATAAACAAATTAACAAAAGAAAAAGGAGATATACTAGATATCACCAAAATGAAAAACTTTTGTGTTTCAAAGGACATCAGGGGAGTAAAAAAGGCAACCCCAAAGAACTTGAGTTGAAAATTTGAGTTGAAATTTTTTTTGTAAATTATCCATTTGATAAGGGACTTACATTTAGAATATTTAAAAAACTTTTATAATTCAATAATTTAAAAACCTAATTAAAAATGAACAAAGGCTCTAAATAGATAGTTCTCCAAAGAGTTTAGGCCAGGCATGGTGGCTCATGCCTGTAATCCCAGCACTTTGGGAGGCCAAGGCGGGCAGATCACCTGAGGTCAGGAGTTCGAGACCAGCCTGGCCAACATGGTGAAACTCTGTCTCTACCAAAAATACAAAAATAAGCTGGGCGTGGTGGCAGGTGCCTGTAATCCGACTACTTAGTAGGCTGAGGCAGGAGAATTGCTTGAACCTGTGAGGCAGAGGCTGCAGTGAGCTGAGATCCTGCCACCGCACTCCAGCCTGGGTGACAAGAGTGAAAGTCCAGCAAAAAAAAAAAAAAAAAAGAAAGCAAGTTTAAAAGCAAATATAAAAGCACTGTTCTACTGAAAGGAATACACTGGATGCTGGCGTTTTCCTAATCTACTGTGTGTGGGGCAAGGAGTGCTGGGTCCCTCGGCAGGAATCTATGTTGCCAGTTAGCAGGCCTTGGCCCTCAGTGAGTCTCTATTGAGGAGAGATGGGAGGGGAGGACCGTGTCAGAGCACTGGGTGAGGCCAGCGGAAAGGACACCGGAAGGAGGGCAGGGAGGAGACTTCCTGTCCTGGCCCCATATCTGCTCATGGTGGGGCCCAGGGAGGTCACTGAATGGCTGTGTTTTTTTAAGCTTCCACCTGGGAAAAGCAGAAGCCAGCACCCCCATGTTATGACTCCTCCCCTCTTCTCATCATAGAGGATACCAGGAAAGTTCTCGAATTCTGGAACTGAGCCTGACTGCATCAGCTGCTGTTCCAGGTTCCCAGAGGTAGGTCTGGTCCCAGCTCTGTCTCTCATTAGCAGTCAGGTCTTAGATGAGCTTTTGAACCCTAGGGGCTCCCTTGTCCTCATCTATCAAAGGAGGATAATAATTAACCTAACTTGCTTCCCTCAGAGGGTTGGTATGAGGATCCAGAGTTATGGGTGGGAAAGAACTCCCCAGGGTGCATTATCGTGAATTGTAGGAAATATTTCTGGGTAGATATGAGGGTATTGATCTTCCAGCTATGGGAGCCATTGGCTGATCACTCCCTCCCTAGCTTCCGACCCAAATTATTTACAAATTGTTTGGAGTCAGGCTTGGAAGGGCAGCTGGGGACAAGAATCATGTAGCTAAGACAAAAGACCTGCACAGAAGCACGCCCATGACTCGGTCCTGCTGGCCTTGGGCTCCACTGAGCTCAGCGTGTGGGCTACTGTAAACCACCTTCACACACAGTGATGCCTCAGGCCTGTGAAACCAGGCCAGGCGGGCTGTTCTGTGCTCCTGTGCTTGCTCCTTAATGAGAAACGCAGACTCCAATTCTATAATAAAAGGCACAGGAATTGACAATGGGGAAAATTCAACCCCAAGAAGACCTCAGATGAGTCCTGCAGATCACAATGGTTTTATTAAGTTTGCTGAGTTTGCATGGTTCCTACAGATGGTAGTAGTTGTATGCAGAAGACATTGCAAAAAAAAAAAAAGAAAAAATCTTCATGACCATACCCTGAAGTCTCCCACACCCCAGAACACCTGCTGGCTATGTCATCTGAAAGTGAGAGGTAGGGCCGCCATGCCACAAAACGAAGAGCAAGAAATGGCTCCCCCTTTCCTGCTGCCTGTACCCAGAAAACAAGGGGCTCCTTGTGCATGACAGGGGCCATGTGCGTGATGGACAGCAGTGGGCAAATGTGATACCCTGGAAGAGAAGGAAGCAAGAATAAGAGTGTGGGGCAGCTGTGGGACCAAGGCCTGTTCATTTTATATATTTTTGGGAATTACTGAAAAAAGGAGGAAAAGAAAGCGATGTATTCTTCCCAAAGTGACTATGCCAGGCCAGGCCTCTCAGTTGCTGCTCCAAGTGCCAGGACAGGGAAGTTGCTGGTGGACGCTTGAGTGAGTGAGCACCTCTGGGAAGCCAGGCCCTGCTTTCCAGTATGCGCAGGGAGGAGAGGTGATGGTGGCTCTCAGCCAGTATCCACTCTGATTGGTCACTGCCGATGTCTGTTCAGATTGGTTGGTTCCAAAGCTTACCAGTTGTTAAATATCTTGAGTATCACTCATAGTGTGCAACCTCAGTACTAGAGGCAGGCTTTGGACAATTTGCAAAAGTGTCAACATTTAAGGGGGCTCCGTATTCTGATCTCCTTTTGAGTTCAACTCCCTTCCCCAAGCCCAGTGCTTCCTAATTAATCCATTTTGACAAGTTCGTTACCAGAAGAGTTTTCTGACTTGTTCTCACTCATCTTCACTCCCTTTTTTTGTATCTTAGAAGAGAAACTAATGCATGGTCAACCACTCCAGTACAATGTACTATTAGTGGTACAATGTTAGGTATCTGAGAACAGAGAAACCTGAGTTATCATGAGGGGAAGGAGACAGCCTGAGGCAGGTTAAGTAACTTGCTTAGGCTCACATGGCACTAGTTAGTACCTGTCCACCCTACCTATGACGAGGTTGTCTTATTTCCCAGGGGCACGGAACCTCCCTTCACGCCACTAGCCTGTCCTGAAGTCTCCTCTTCCCAGAGGCTGCAGCCTGAGGCAGAGCTGCCACTCTGAGTGGGGAGGTAAGATTCATAGACCTGGGAGGTGCAGGGGTTCATAGTCTATAATCCCAGCACTCTGGGAAGCTGAGGCAGGAGGACTGCTTGAGCTCAGGAGTTTGAGACCAGCCTGAGCAACACAGCGAGACCTTGTCTCTACTAAAAATCAAAAAAATTAGCCAGGTGTGGTGGCATATGCCTATAGCTCTAGCTACTTGGGAGGCTGAGGCAGGAGGATTGCTTGGAAGATGGAGGCTGCAGTGAGCTATGATCTGCACTCCAGCCTGAGCAACAGAGTGAGACCCTGTCTCCAAAAAAAAAAAAAAAAAAAAAAAAAAGGTATCTTTCCACAGACTCCTGGGCCACATGCTGGGGTGCTTGACCCTTTTCTTTCAGTAACCAAATAATCCAGATTTACCACTCTTTTGCAATTGGTAAACTTTTGCAGCAAACTTTCCCGACTTCCCACCTGAAAAGTTTACTGTGATAAAACCATGAGTGTTCATTTTATATATTTTGGGGAATTATTAAAAAAAGAAAAAAAAAGCTATGCATTATCCAACCATTGTGAGCATTTTGGAGTTTTTACTTCTGGTCCAGTGGTCCCCAACCTTTTTGGCACCAAGGACCAGTTTCATGGAAAACAATTTTTCCACAGACCAGGAAGCGGGGTGGGGGGATGGTTTTGGGATGAAACTGTTACACTCAGATCATCAGGCATTAGATTCTCAGAAGGAGCGTACATCCTGGTTTCCTTATCCACAGTTCACAATAGGGTTTGAGCTCCTATGAGACTCTAATGCCACTGCTGATCTGGCAGGAGGCGGACCTCAGGCGGTGATGCTTCCTCACCAGCTGCCCACCTCCTGCTGTGCGGCCTGGTTCATAACAGGCCCACAGACAGTCCTGGTCCTCCGCCCAGGGGCTGGGGACTCCTATCCCCTATTCAAGCCTATTTTTAAAAAATGTATAGTTATTTTCTCCTTGTTTTAAACTGTTATGATCACACCATCTTCATAATTCTGTATCTTGCTTTTCAGACTTACCATTATTACACAAAATTCTTCTAGGTTACTGCAAACTCTTCAAAAACATCATAGAACATACTTGTATAACAATTCTATTTAGTGGATGAACCATAGTTTATCTAAGCACACCCTAGTCTCCAATACAAGTTTGTAAGTTTAGATTTTCATGCATTGGGTTTTCTTTAAGTAAAGTGGTGATGTTTGCCATGATCTGTGCTCTGTGTATCTGGGAATTAAAACTGTTACAGCTAGCTGGTCATGCAGCTTGAATGTCACTTTTTAACTTTAGGATGAGTTTCAAATTGTATTGAGATAGAATGAAAGGATACCACAGTGTCCCTGAGTCTCAAAAGGCAATTACAAAACCTCTGAGGGTATCTTTGTGGACAATGAAAAAATTTGGGTCAGAAAAGTATCTAACTATGTAAATTGGTAACTGGTTTGATAGCTAAACCCAAAGAATGTCAGTGTCACCCTGGAGGGGCGTGACTAGTGGCCAGGCCTTTGGTCTAATCTCTTTATGCATATTTTAACCAGTAATATGAGTGACGTCCTAGAAGACAGGCTTATAAGTTATGAAGCTATAAGGGATACTATTATGTGGTAGAACAAAGATCCAGAAAGATCTCATCAGGTTACAAGATTTGCAGGAAGCCAAGAAGATGAAATCCACAAGGAATGAGAGTAAAGAAAGTCCCATACTTCAGCCAAAAAAATCAACCATATTCATGTAAAATAGAGAATATGGAGCTAACAGAAGTTAATGGGCTACAAGCTCAATGAGCCAACAGCACAACCCGGCTACCGAAAGACCACAGGCTGCATGAACAGCGTGATGTGTACAGAGCAGTGATGTCACATCCCCACTGATGCTGTGCTGGCTAAATCACATAGCACCTGTTCTGGAAGATACATTTTAAGAAAGGGTCTGCCACACCTATAATCCTAGCACTTTGGGAGGCCGAGGCAGAAGGATCACCTGGGGTCAGGAGTTTGAGACCAGCCTGGCCAACATGGTGAAACCCCATCTCTACGAAAAATACAAAAAAAATTAGCCAGGCATGGTAGCAGGTGTCTGTAATCCCAGCTACTTGGGAGGCTCAGGCAGAAGAATCACTTGAACCCTGGAGGCAGAAGTTGCAGTGAGCCAAGACTGTGCCATTGCACTGTATTCTGGGCTACAAGAGTGAATTCTATCTCAAAAAAAATAAAAAGAAAAAAGAAAGCAAGAGTCTGCCAAGAAGGAGCAGGTCAATGAAAGGGCAGGTAGGATAGCGTAAGCTCTGGAAACACGGTCACCTGAATGGCCATCAAAGCAGCTGAGCTCGGTGGCCGAGAGCATGGTCTCTGAGCTGCTGCTGGCTGTTCAGTCCAACTCTGCCATTGACTAGGTGGGTGACCCTGTTCAAGTTGCTCTCTGTGCCTCAGTGTCTTCATCTAGAAGATGGGGACAACAACAGCACCTGTTGCATTAGTTTGTTATGAAGATTTAGTAGGTTAACACCCATTAAGCACTTAGACGAGTGCCTGAATATTATTGCGGAGGGGGTTTCTAGCCTGTTGAGATACAGAGGGACATGGTAGATGACTTCAAATCCTTGAACACTGCCCTGAGGAAGAGAAATTATGCTTGAGGACCATGCTCAATTCAATAGAAAGGCAGAGGCTTGGCTTGTTCATTAATCAACTAGCATTTAATGAACATGTACAATGGGTCAGACAGTATGCTAGGTGCAAAGAATATAGAGATGAAAGAGATACTGATGCTTTTCTAGGGGCCCTGCTGGGTCTGTCTGGGAAGAGGCATGTATACGGATCATCACAGTAATGTGGGGATAACGGCTTGAGCAGCAGCCAGAGGAGGGTGTGATTAACTCTCCCCTGGAGAGGCTGGCGAAGCTTCAAAGAGGTGGGACATTTGAGCAGGGTCTGCACAGTTATGTAGGAGTTTATGTGGGAGCAGAGGGAAGAGTGCGTGGGACCAGAGCTGTCAGCGGGTATGGTATTTTCCAGGGAATGGTGACAAGTCAGTTACAACACAAGGGAGTGGCATGGCAGTAGATGAAGCGAGGATAGGGCTGGTCTCTCCCAGCTCACGGATGTGTGAGACTGAAATAGAAGGTAACCACAAAAGGCAGGATCATCACAGCAATGTGATACCCACCCCCCAGCCTTCTATTTCTATACTACTGTCTTCTCAACAGGCTACCGCAGCAAAGCTAAATAAAGAAACCACATTTCAGGAGAAAACAGAAAAGGATTTGATTCAATTTTCTAATTATCCTTCTTCAATATAAACCACAGAATACCTGCCTATAGAAAAAGACAGTCGTCCTGTTCCTAAGACGTTTACAACTAGGGGGTACCCAAGCAGAGAGACTGGAGCAATGACCGAAGGCAGGTCCTTTGCACCAGGACGGAAAACACCCTCTGACAGGGAGTGAGTTCTCTTGCCAGCAAATCTCAGGTATAAAAGGAAAGAGGAGTTCACTATTCAATACTTATTCCCTGAGGCCCTCCCACTTCATTCCATTTAGTAATATTCATTAATCAGCTGGAGCAAAAAAGACACATTACATACACGGGAACAATCCATAAATGAAGACCAACTACTCTTTAGAAACGAGAAAGACAAGAAATAAAGCAATGACATTTCTGAAGTACCGAAAAAAATAGTAAATTCAGTATTTTATACCCAGGAAAATAACTTTAAAAATGAGAGTAAAAAATATACTTTCTAGGTAAAAGGATTTGTCACTGGCAAGCCAGCACTGCAGGAAACACTAGCTCCGCTCCAGCGTCCCTAGCGGGCTGCAGACTTCCTGCCTGTCGAATTCTTTGGGAGCTTTGGCACTTGCCACAGGAGGTGGCAGCTTTCGTGGTGAGGGGACTACCAGGTGAGTGAGCAGGCTGGGCTTCCAAAAAGGGGCCATTGATCCCTTTGAGCCATTGATTGATTGATTGATTGATTGACTGCAGAGTTTCACTCTGTCGCCTAGGCTGGAGAAAAGTGGTGTAATCTCGGCACACGGCAACCTCCACCTCCAAAGTAGCTGAGATTACAGGCGCCCACCACCACACCCAGCTAATTTTTGTATTTTTAGTAGTAGAGATGGGGTTTCGCCATGTTGGCCAGGCTGGTCTCAAACTCCTGACCTCAAGTGATCAAACTGCTTCGGCCTCCCAAAGTGTTGGGATTACAGGTGTGAGACACTGCGCCCGGCCCTTTGAGCCATGTAATCAACTGATCACCCCTACTGGACAGCCAGACCCACAGGCACATTGGAAAGGGGGAACTTGGATATGACAGAAGCAGCAAAACGTGGCTGATGTGCACTGAGATAGCTGGGCCAGTTGGTGAATAACGAAATACCTACAAGCTGACCGGTAAATAGCCACTACTCCAAGCCCCTGACTCCTCTGCTCCTCTCCTTGATCCAGCCATAAAGAGTGAACTGGTGGCAAGCAGGGCGCTTCTACGATCCTGCTTCAGGACCCTGGCTGGCTTCCTTTCTGACTAGTTATCTCCCGGGCCAGGCTTGTGCTTAAAGATTTATAATATTGCCCCGAGCTCAGTGGGGTGGCTATCTTGGAGAGAGTTCTGGGTATGGTGCTCTTCTGAGAGCTGGTAGAAGAGGACCCCAGAGGCCCAGGGACAGAGGGAAGAGCCTCTCCCTAGAGTCCTCTTCTGTCATGGGAAGGAGACAGGGAGGCACTGAACACCAACACGACGAGCTTTCCAAGTCTGCCTGGGTGTCCAGGGACACCTGACTCTCAAGTACAGCCTCCATTCTAATCCCCTTGGTCATATTTTTCCCTTTAAAAAAGGGATATTTCATAGCCTTTTAAATAAATCTTTTCAGCTCCACTGATTTGGAATAACATGCTTAGTGGCTTAAGAAGAAAGTGACCTTTCCTGCTAGCTGGGCCCTCCGAAAGTGCCCTTCCACAGGCTCATTTTCCCATGAAATTCAGCCTCTGTGGACGGCTGCATTCTACTCTCAGCACCAGCCCTGTGGACCCCATTCCTACTCTGGGGTCCTGGGCAAGTCCTTCCCCACTCCCTGCACCCTGGGGGGTCGCTGTCTGCACTATGGAGACCAGAATATAAGACACCAAAACGGCACGCTCTTGATCATCAGCATAGACCCCATTTCAGCCACAGAATGAACATTTTTCCTCCTAGTTTCAGTTTCGAGACAATTTGTGCTTTAGGAGAGCTTTCTGTGTGTTTTCTCAGGTGGACAGAGGGAGGTTATCTCAGCCTAAGAGGCCATCAAAGGGAGGCAGAGTGGCCAGGAGAGGGAGGAAATGAAGTTGATCAACATGATTTATTTTTTTCTTATTGAGTCAGAGTCTCTATGGCCCAGGCTGAAGTGTAGCGGTACAATCATAGCCCACTGCAACCTTGAACTCCTGGGCTCAAGTGAACCTCCCGTCTCAGCCTCCTGAATGGCTGGGACTATAGGTGTGTACCATTACACCTGGCTAATTTTTTCTTATTTGTTGTAGACATGGGGGTCTCGCCATGTTGCTCAGGCTGGTCTCAAACTTCTTGCCTTACGCAGTCCTCTCCTGCCTTGGCCTCCCAAAGCTCCGGGACTATAGGCATGAGCCACCGCGTCTGGCCTCAGCATGATTAAACCCACGAAAACCCTGCTGACCAGAGCTCCCATTGCAAAGTCACTGGAAGCTAGCTGCATGTGTTCAACATCAGGTCCCTCTTTTCCTCCTTTGGGACCTCAGATTGAACCACAAGCTTTAACAAACTGCAGTAATTTGCTGAGCCCTCAATCAGACATTCAATCTTGCTGAACCGTGAAACCAGTGTTTTTGCTTTTAAGTAACATCTAGTGAAGCAGTTTACACCGGAATGAAAAGTCTGTGTTTTCCAAAATTATTGTTCATATCACCTAATTGTTAGAAACCAAACCTAAACAGAAACATTAGTCCTATGGGTTTAGGTTCCTGTTGTGTGTAGCTTTCCAGTAAACTCCTGCCACAGGGGAGCAGGCAGTTTCCAAGGTGATGTGAGTGAGGCCTTCCAAAGGCATCTTGCTTAAAACAGTCCACATCACTCCCTGTCACCGTGCCTGAGGTTCCCACCCTTAGCAGCCCTTCTAGTTAAGGCACCTGCTTCAGACACACCTGTGTTCTCTGGAGGTGTTCTTAGTCTCTTTCATTGTGCTGAAGTTTGAGAACCACAGCTCCAAACATCAGCAAACATATCAGGAGCATCAGCTTTCTGTCCTCAGATAAGCGATCCCATTTCTTTGGGTCAATGTTCTTAAAAGTTCAGGAGCATCAGAATCCCTTGGAGGCTTGTGAAAACACAGATTGCTGGGCCTCACCCTCAGAGCTGCTGTTTGAGTAGGTCTGAGATGAAACCTCGGAATCCGTATCTCTAGTAAATTCCTAGGTGAAGCTGATGCTGCTGGTCTGGGACCTCACTTTGAGAATCACTATGCTAGTTGATTTTTTTTTTTTGTTTTTGGAGACAGTCTCACTCTGTTGCCAGACTGGAGTGCAGTGGCGTGATCTTGGCTCACAGCAACCACCACCTCCCAGGTTCAAGCAATTCTCCTGGCTCAGCCTCTCCAGTAGCTGGGACTACAGGCACATGCCACCACACCTGGCTAATTTTTCTATTTTTTAGTAGAGGCCGGGTTTTGCCATATTGTCCAGGCTGGTCTCAAACTCCTAACCCCAAGTGATTCAACTGCCTTGGCTTCCTAGAGCACTGGGATTACAGGCATGAGCCACCACGCCCAGCCTGCTAATTTTTAAGGCATCCTAATAAGATATGGAGGTAACATGGAAGTATTCTGATTGTGAATGAGGAAAGAAGACAGAAAGCTATGATGTAGAAAGGCTCAAAGGCAGGCCAGCCCAGCAGGAAACAGACTTGCTCAAATGATCCACCAAAACACAAGGGCCTTTGCCCAAATTCTGATGGGCCCCTTCCTCTTCCTTTCTTTCTTGGGTCTTTTCTGCTAACTGGCCCTTTGAAAGGCAGACATGTGAAAGACAAGCGCTATGTGGCTTATGAAAGAATAGACAATGAATGATTTTAGGTCAGTTTGTCAGAGGCAAATAGAATTGCTATAATTATCCCTTAGAGGGATAGCATGAGGAATGGATATGCTATAAATTCTGCCGGGGGATCAGAATTAAAGTAATTCATATGACACCATACCCACCTAATTTTAGAAGTACTCCTGCAAGAACAATAGACCTGGTAATGGGGCTTCTATATGTGCCTTTGGCAGTCAGAGGTGTGAGCCATAAAGGGCTAGCTTTACTGTACATGCCATGAAGCACGCTAGTCACAGAAGGTTACTGGATCAGGAGCTTGACAGTTCTTGAATGCTGTAGTGAGATGAGCAGGTTTAGTAAGCATGGGGTAAAATAAGTGCGAGTGAGGGTAGTAGGTGGTCTCCCCAGCAGCCCCAGCGAGGACTCTGTGGTAGGAGGAGAGGTGGCCCCTCCTGGAGGGACGCACTCCCACTGTGATTCAGGCTGCTGTCATGATCTTCAGGACCTCTGTGCACTCCTGAGGTGGTTCCTGACATTTCTTAGGCTTCACTCAGTGCTCAGTGAAGTCTTAATGACATTTTTTTTTCTCTTTTGAGATTGTCTACTTCCTAACAGGATAAATTCAGAGGAAAGGACGCTTCAGTCCTTCAGCTGCCTCTTCTCAACACAAACAATGAAGAATTAATTAGCGGGCCTGCAGAGGAGGTGGTGGAAAGGGCTTGTCACAGGCCCACGAGCTAAGAAGCCACCCGCAGGTGGGATCGCATGACTTGCTCCAAGGCTACTGGGTCAGGAGTGGGGTGTGTATCTCAGTGAAGGGGAAACTGACGTCTGGTGTTTGCCTGGCATTGCTGTGGCATCTCGTTGGGCAAAATTTGGTTAGTGATTTAGCCCTGCATACATCTGAATGCATGTTGACAGCCACGCTTTTTCATTTGACTCTAACAGGAATCCTATGAAACAGACATTAAGTCAGCCATTGCCTGACTCTCCCGATTTGGCAGAAAAGACAATTAGGAAGTGAGGCTCTGAGAAACAGCAGACATGGAGTCAAAACTCAGGCTCAGCCGCTCATTGTGTGACCCTGAGTGAGGCTCCTCCCCTTTCAGCTTTGTCATCTGTGAAATGCCAGGGATGGGCGACTTTTACAGATCTCCCATTCTAGGAATAAACTACGTGAGCAAAAGGACTTGTCCAAGGTCGTGCAATTGGCGAGGTGAGTGAGAATAACACAGAGGACAGTGTTTTCCAGACTGTCCCTGTTGAAAGGGAATATCCTCCATTGCCACCCACTGCCATCTCCCCAAGTGTGGGCTGCAGGGGACTCCACCTGCCCCCTAGATCTCGCAAAGACCAAGACCTCGGGGGGAGGTGCAATAGGCAGGCATACACCCTGCACGCATCCTGACTGAAACTGGAAACCCCGATGCGGCCAGTTGCTCATTAGAGAAGAGGAGGCCATTTCCTCCAGCATTGCGTTCACTAAACGAACCTATGAGCACCTACCTGGTGTCAGGCCCTGCGCTAGAAGAGGGGATGTGGAAGCAAATGAGACATGCTGTCCACCCATGAGAAAGATGGGAGTGAAGACCAGGCTGCTGCGTACTGCTGGGTGGGTGAATAAGAATTCATCCATGTGCCAGGAGGGCGGTGTGCCCCCACTCTCTGGGGACAGATGCTCCTGTGCTCAGAACCCTTCCAGACTGCGCCCTGCATATCTTTTCACCTGCTGTTTATTTGTATCCTTTAAAATGTCCTTTATAATAAATGTGAGTAAGCGTGACCTTCACCTAACCCTAATCCTTACAGTAAATGTTAATAGGTGTTTCCCTGAGTTCTGTGAGCTCCTTTAGCCAATTAATTAAACCCGAAGAGGGGATCATGGGAACCCCAACTTGAAGCCAGTCCATCAGAAGTTCTTAAGGTGTGGACTTATGAATATGACAGGTGGGAAGGAGGGGCCAGTCTTGTGTCCCTCAACCTGTGGGATCTGATGCTATCTCCAGGTAAATAGTGCTGGAATTGAATTGGGGGACCCCCAGCTGATGTCTACTGCAAAACTGATTGCTAGCTTGCTGGTAGAGAGAAATCCCCCTAATATTTTGAGGTCACAGAAGTCTTCGGTGTTTATTGTTGTGGTGTGAGAGCAGAGGAAAAATGGTCTGAGAATTTTTCCAAACAAGGTTCCAGTTGGATCGCTAAGCCTATCATTGGCCCTGGGCTGTCTCAGCCAGGTCAAAGGAGCATTATTCTGTGACCCGCACAAAAGCACTCACTGCAGCCCAGGTGAGCATGGTCTTCTTCAGAGAGCTGAGATCCATAAAACTTTAGAAGGGGTTACATTTAGAGACGTTTGTGTGCAGACAGCAACCTCCAAGCACAGTGGAGAGAGCAGGTGCATGCAGCAGATGTGCACGTCTGACCACAACCAACCTACTGTCTGGAAGAAGTATGTGCTCTTGTTTTTTGAGCATCAACCCTTCCAACCACACAGAATCAATGAACCCAATAGCTCCCTTTCTGCAATGTGCTGGTAGATGACTGTCCTTCCATCTGTTCAATACAGTCAACAAAATCAATTGAGAGCCATGTCTTAGGCACAGTGATCAGAATCCATGGAGGGGAACCACAAAGGAGAGACAGCATTCAAGGGGCCAAGGGACTCTCAGCTTGGGAGAGTACAAAGAGACAGAAGCAAATACCCCTAGGACAGAGCAGAGAGTGATCAGTGTTTGAAGATACATTGAAGGGATGGGGAAAGTGCCATGGGAATTCAGAGGAAGGAATGATTAATTTCAACCCAGAATCTGGAAAGACTTCCTGAAGGAGACGGTGCTCAGAAAGACCCTCTACCAGGAGAGGAAGAGGCCTCAGTCCCTGTGTCCTTTGGCCACAACAGCTATGTAAGCTTGAGAAAGCCATTTCTCTCTGTTTTAAAATGAACCATTTGCCCTAAGTGCTTCGCAGCATTGTGGGGATTAAATGAGAACTGATTTAAATGCACATTGGGTAAATAAAAGCACCAAATATAAAGCCTTTCATCATCAGAGGGGGTGGGTGGTGTCTGCCAAACACGGGGGTACAGGGATGATATGAGCGCCTACTGGGCTCCTAACTGCCTCTAGTGATTTCTTTAACAGTCCACAGCGAGTTTTATTAAAGAGAACCCGATAAGAGCAAGTCAGAACGTCGAAATTCCTCCGCATTGGAAAAATGAAAGTCTCAACCAGGGAAGTGACTTCCAGTCCCAAGTGACAGGATCACACTCAGCCCAGCCCTCAGGGTCGCTGGGGGATCGTGTGAGAGCCTTGGTCTCTCCAGCTCCCAGCATGGAGCTTGGGTTTGATGTTGGCTCAGCAAATACTCATTAAATGAATGGATGCAGTCTGGACTGCTTTGCAAGGAATTTTACATTCATGGACAATTTTGATTGTTAACCATAAGCCAGAGGAGCAGATAGGACACAATTATTATCCCTGTGAAAGACGGGGAAACGGAGGCTCCCAGGGGGCAAGTGACCATCTGCGTCTGAGCTAGCATTGTCAGAAGGAACCCTGGCCCCTGACTCCTCCTAAAGGGTCTTTTGCTCACACCATGTTACCCCCAAAGAATTATTACAATAGCCAGTTTACACCACAATAAACCATCTTCCTGGACCTTACTAAAGGCCTACTATGTGCTATCTTAAGCTCTTTCCTTGTAACAGATCATGTAATCAGGTCCTTTCATCATATGATACTCAAATATACTGGTTTATTCCAATTCAGAAGGTAGTTTTTGTGCATCCCAGATACAAGAGTCTTGTGAATATTCTAGGTCTTTTACCAAGTAAGAACCGATTTGGACTACAACCTTTGGTTTGATGGTTTGGAGTCATTGATCCTTAAAAGAAAGAGAAGGAAGAATCCTCTCAAGGTATTAGAAAGAGATACAAGGGCACTGTTTCTCCCTGCCTCCCCCTGCCCCATCCCATGGACTTTACTTCCTAGAGTTGGCTGTCAGTTTTGACAGATGGCTTGGCTGCAGGAGTGGGGCAGAGGGCAGGTTCATGCTTAAGGTCGCTAAGTAATTTGTGGCACCAAGGAGGCTGAGCCAGCTAGGCTGATCTGGGGTCTGAAATCTGGGCTGGAGCCCAAGTTCCAGCCAGGGAGGGTAGGATGGGGAACCCTGCTCCCTGCCCCCGTGACACCCTCCACTGCAGCTGTAGCAGGCAGATCAGTGCCCTTCTAGACAGCGTGCTGAGGGAGAGGAGAGGAATGGGGCTCAGGGAGACAGTCAAAGCACATTCAAGGTCAGAGCCACCCTCCCCTTTCATGACCCACCTCAGCCCCTTGGATAATAGACTACTGTATACCTACTCCCAAGGAGATGTTTTATTCTAATAACATTTTTTGTAGCACCAAAGTTTGGGCAGGAGGTTGGAAGCCACACCCAGCCCCCAGCTCTGTTGCAGGGTACATGGTGACATGCTCATGCTGAGGGGCTCAGAGGCACCCCTACAGTGGCAGGAACTTGGGGCAGGGGAAGAAAGAGAATGTCAGAGGACTCCGAGCTTCTGAAGAGGGGGGTGGATCAGGCAAGAGGAGGTCTGGGACCTTGAGAATAACTCAGTGTGACATTTGTCTCCAGCAGTGTGGCCGGGTCAGCTCTGATCCCTGCAGTTGGTGGAGCATTTAACACTCACCACGGGGGATCTCAATAGTACCATCCGCCACCCGTGGCTTTTGCATCACACTAAGGGGCAACAGCATCATGGGACCCGGGAGAACAGAGTCATTAGCTGGATCAGATACAGTGAAAGATCAGCTCATCAGATCAACCATTTGTGCCTGCTGTCCACTGACTGAGCGAAATGGACACCGAGTGGGTCAGCTTGGATGGGATGAGGGAGGTGAGACCAACCAGAGCATGAGGCTCACAGGGTGGGAAGCCTCGGGGGGTGTCCTGAGCACACAGGAAGGACATGGGATGGTTAGGTGGACAGCAGGGATAAGAGGATGCTAGAGGCAAATTCACCAACATAGTTTTCAAGCCATAGAATTTAGAGCTGGAAGAAATTTTGGAGATTGTCTAGTCCAGCTTCTGCTGGCACAGCTTAGTGATCAAAGCCCATGGCAGAGCCAAGACCAAGAACCAGATCTCCCTCCAGACCTCCAACAACTTTTCAGGCTAGTGATCTTCCTAGCATCCTCCAGCCTCCCCTAATTACCGACCCCAGTCCCCTGACTACCGTGGGGCTAGGAATACCTTGGGAGTGCTGCAAGTATTCTTGGGGATTCTAGAGACCACCAGTATCCGTCATTCCAGCCAGACATACCTTGTGGGAGTAATGCTGATCCACGATCCTTGCCAACCCGAAATCCCCAATTTTGAGCACGAGGTCTTCTGTGCTGATGAAGATGTTGGCGGGCTTCAGGTCCCTGTGCAGCACGTTGGCGGAGTGGATGTACTTGAGCCCGCGTAGCAGCTGGTACATGAACAGCTTGGCATGCTCTTCTGCCAGCGTGCCCTGCTCCAGCAGCCGTGCCAGGTCAGTCTCCATGTACTCCTGGACGATGTAGGCCACGCTGAACTTGAACAGCTCACCCTGCAGATCGGTGCCCTTGGGCCCAAGCACCTCGTATACTTTGACGATGTTGTCATGGTCCAGGCGCCGGATGATCTTGATCTCTCGGAGTGCGTGCTTCATGCTGCGGGCGTCACTCAGGGCAATTTTCTTCACGGCAACCTTCCGGCAGGCCCGGCTGTCCACGGCCGACAGCACCAGACCATTGACACCGAAGCCCAGGGGTCGGAAGTCAACAAAGCGCCCACCGAGGTCATACCCATAGACACTGGCAATGCAGTCACCCTTCTCAGCCATTGTGGGGTCAGTGATCAGGGGCTGCCCAGGTAACACAGGGGCAGTCAGGAAAGGCCAAGTCTCGGCTAGTGGCCTCCCTCGCACACCTCATTCTGTCAAGTCCCACGGCTGAGGGATGCGTTTTCTCCTGGTGAAGTCACTGCCACCAGCTCTCTGGAGACAAGAATGATATACGGCCACGCTCATTGAGCTGTGTTAGCTGGGGGCTCAGGCTACTGTCTTAACCTGCATCAGGAGGGCTGTCCACTAATTCCTGTGTTTCCTGAACCCTCCTTGAAGCTTAGAATGGCTCATATTTCTTTTAAATCTGGCATCTTGAAAAGAAAATCCAGTATCATTATCTATAGGAATGTCATGTTTTCTACCATAGTGGACTACAAAGTAAAAATGCAGAATCTCTTTCCTTTAAATACTTTGTTACAAGAGGCTCTTTCTGGTTGAAATGCAAGAGTTGTTTGCCGAGCTGAGCTCCTTTACTTAAGATGGTCCAAAGCTCAGCTGTGCCACAGCCTCTCTCTGTGTTCCAAGCAGTATGCAGGGATCCCATCAATGAATTCCGGAGGCATCCAGGGGCTTCTTTCTACCTCTTCCGCTTCTACCAGCTCACCTTAGATTCCAAAACCTGAGCCAATCTGGTGAGCACTGGTGAAAAAAGCTGGAGAAACCCAAGCACCTTTCATGAGCTCTACACCAAGTTACACCTGAGCTTTCAAATGCAGGCAAGCTCAGCTGCCAGGCCAGGATCCTCTGGAGCCTTTGGATGTGGGCAGCATCCTCTTTCGCCAGCTCACCCACGCCACTTTGCCGAAGACTGTATTCCACTGCACCCAGAGAGGCTGCAGGAATGTGGCATCTTTCAGACCAAGTCTCCTTCCCTGTCAAAGAAATAACGCTGGGTAAATTTCCACACTTTGGCTTCCAACACCTTCCTACTTGCGTCTTTTGTTAACCAGCCCAAGTGTTATTTGATCTGTCCAGCCAGCTGAAACACTGCTTGCTCAGGGGATTCCGGGCTTTGCACTGCCCAGCCACCCTCCTGCTGTGCATTGCACTCCCCTGGAAGAGAGACAAGATGGATTGATTTGATAAGACCATCATGTCCTGCCTCTTATGTCAGTGCCGGCTCCCCCAAGGTTAACACATGCAAATTACGGGGGAGAATTATCCCATCTGACCTTTGCAAAATTAATTAGTTTTATGGTCTCCAAACACACATCAGCGCTAGCTAGGAAGGGTGAGTATAGAAAGTAACGAGTTGCAGACAGAAAACAAAGGATGGATACTTTTGTTTTTGCACTTGGGTTCCTTTTCTTCCTTCTTTTACAAATGCCTTTGAACATTTATTTATTTATTTATTTACTTGAGACAGAGTCTCACTCCATCACCAGGTGCCAGGCTGGAGTGCAGTGGCGCGACCTAGGCTCACTGCAACCTCCGCCTCCTGGGTTCAAGCAATTCTCCTGCCTCAGCTTCCAGAGTAGCTGGGACTACAGGTGCGTGCCACCACACCCAGCTAATTTTTTTGTATTTTTAATAGAGACGGAGTTTCACCATGTTGGCCAGGATAGCCTCGATCTCTTGACCTCGTGATCCGCCCGCGTCGGCCTCCCGCCTTTGAACATTTTAAGAGACTTTCACAGGGACTGAGATTTGATGACATTTGTATCTCTTACTTTCCACATAAGTGGAAGAAGTTCATGTACCAAATATTACAGGGAAATCACATTGCCCCCCACCCCCCCCCCCCCCCTAATAAAAGGATTCTCTTTGACCAGAAACCA
Source organism: Sapajus apella (assembly GCF_009761245.1). NCBI lineage: Eukaryota > Metazoa > Chordata > Mammalia > Primates > Cebidae > Sapajus > Sapajus apella. The sequence goes on along the minus strand of NW_022437049.1, from coordinate 3,592,456 downwards.
GGGTGCAGACTTCCTAGTGCTATACCAAGACTGGCATGGTGAGCTGTATTCTTTTTGACGATGGGGATCTCACTGTTCAAAGCAATGGATCAAATCTAAACTCCACTGTCCCCGCCCTCTAGTGGCTGTTGACTCAAATTACAGGTATAGGAGCTAAGTAGGGGGAAAAAACCCTGCAAAACCAGAAATGTAAATTCAGATCCTTGAGGTAAGGTAATATCATAGCATCTAAGAGAATGGCAGGCTTTCTAAGTTCATAAAGACCACAGACACACGAAGAAATCTGGCCAGAATGCTGCTTTATTCTCATCATACCGCAGGGCCTCTTGTAGAGACACTTTCCTATCTGAACTCTGCACAACTCTGCAAATGATAAATGAAGCAAAAACAATAGTCAACTCAATGTTCTGGAATTAAGGGGCAAATTAGGGGACACAGGTGATCTGAAATAGTAAACAATCAGATCCCCTGTAAAGATTTCTAATGAAAGAAATTGCCAAGGGTCTAGAACATAGTAATTGCTTAGCAGATGTTACCTATTGTTGCTGTTTAGTTAAACATTCCCTTACATTTGAGTAAGGATGTACTCAATACTCTGATAATCTGTCACATCTTTGATAATTCTATTCTGCATGTTTTTACTGGGTCCAGGAACAAAACAACCACAGACTTACAGAAATGCAGACTGGGAAGCAATCTAAGCAAACAAGCCCCACGGTCCTTATCTGGAAGTGGTACTGCCCTCACCTTATTTGACTGGGAGTCAGTACTGGTCCCTAATGGGCAGGGCTGGGTTTGCTAAGCATTCTCCTGAGCATCCTCGCTTCCATGCCCAAATGCCAACAGCACTTCCCCTGAGAAACATCGATTCTGATCCCAGTTCTCACTTTGCAGGTGAGGACACCAAGGCTCGGAGAGCACCAGCTTAGTGCTTTCAGCATAGAGAGGGTCAATATCCATCTGATGAATGGATAAATGAATACCATTCACTCTGTTTGACGATGCCTAGCCACTAAGAGACAGTAACCAGATTCTATGACCTGTGCTAGTGAAGTCTACCTGGATATCTAACTCAGGGGACTCAAAGAGCCACTGCAGCTCCCCCTTCTCTCCCTCCTTGAATCCTGCTGCCCAAGTCACATAATGGCATCTACATTGAAGCTTCTCTCACTTTCTCTCCACAAGCCTGGTCTGGCTCCAAAGGGCACAGCAAAGAGAAGTAACTGCGTGTGTGTGTGTGTGTGTGTGTGTGTGTGTGTGTGTGTGTGTGTGTGTCTGTGGACTTATGAAGAGACCTGCTTAAGCCTTCTTCCCTTTCCAGCTCCTGCTGGGTTATAAACAGAGAGAGGAATGAGCACCTAGGCAGAGAGGGGATGACATCATAAGCAAGCTGAATGCAGGATTTGCTTGAGATCAGCTGCAATGCAGATAATCTGTGAATAATTAAAAGGTGCTTTATTTATTTTTCAAATTCTTTCCCTCTCATGCATGGGAGGGCTGTCTCCCCTGTGTGTGGTTCTGGTTTTCGGTGGTTTTCCCAACATGCTGTCAGCTTTAGGGGGCAGGTACCATCTCAATGTGGCAAGCCTTGATTCCAGCCACTCCACCTTTCTTGTGGGCCACTAAAAATACTCTTTCAATTCCTGCCTGGCTTCTTTGCTTGTGCCTTCCCAGTTCCTGAAATATCCTCCTGCTTCCCTGCCACCCTCATTTGTTGAAATCCTACCATTCAGAATCCAAAGTCTCACTTTTCTCCCTAAGGCATCCATCCTGGTTCTCAATGCCATGTCTCCCTTTTCTAAAGTCCTGTGGCATTCATGTGTATGCTGAGTTTGGCATTCACCATATATTAGCCTGGGCTGTTATTTAATTTTTGATACATAGCCATCTTCCAACTAGACTGTAAGCTTCACAAGTAGCTTACAGGGAACAAAGTAGAGCATAGGAAATATTCATGGACTGGAAGGAGCTGAGTACAATTCATTATGTCCACAAAGTGGTGATGCTCATGTTTCCTGGGGGGGGGATCACTGTCCTTTGTGATACTTGCCATGCAACTTGTTCAAAGAGAGCATCTCAAAATAAGCCCCAACCACTCAGACTAATATTTCTGAACTTCCATCCTCTTAGTAATGTCTTCTGCATAGATGCTGCCTCTTAGAATTTCAGTGCTCTAATAGGGCAGCATCTTGTCTGACCATGTCTCTGTTCCCATTTGAGTTTATCATTATGCCTCTCTTCTGAAGCCTCTTCATTTTCTGTTTCTTTCCCCAATTCCTCTGTAATTTGTATTGTAAACCCTTTGCCTTCCTCCCTAGGAGGACTGATTACAAGGCATCTACTATCCAAGACATCTCAGGTTAGTGGTGCATTTCTTGCATGATATGCTGAGAGGGGTGGGCCCATCAGCCCTGGGGAGGAGCAGACTGGCATATGGATGTGTCCACCTGGGCGGGGGGTGGTTATGGCAGCTCTTGGTGTGATGCAGCTTCTTAGGGCAAAGCCCATTCTCAATTCAAAGGTGGTGGTTCAGAGCCGCTCCAAATCACAGGTGTGATTTCAAACCCAGGGAGGTGGCATTCACTGTCTGAGATGGAAAGGTCACCGGTTCAGTCGTGCTTGAATGATACCCAGCAAGAGGAATGCAGGAACTCTTGCAAGGGCAGCCAAGGTGCCCATGATTCCATGGCTAGGCATCGTAATAAAACACAGGAATACAAATTTCTACCCTCAGGACTCTGAACAACGGAGTTTCAGCTCTTAACTGTTTTCTCACTGACCCAGGCAACAGCTTATTTGAGGCCAGTTAACTGTTCTCTCACTCATCCAGCCTTTTAACAAGCAGAGGCAAACCAGAGATGAGATGGTGTGTGCCAACTGTCCCGTTCTGGGATTCCTGGGGCTCTGGTTTACAAATCAGCTTTGGAAAGTCTAAATTTAGACTCACCTCCCCGTCTGCTCAGATCCTCCCAAACCTCGTGCTGTCGACTTTCCACAGGAACTAGCTCCCCAGCAAGGGGCTGACATTTCCCAGACGCTGCTTTCTTCCCTGTCCTGAACACTCTGAAACATAGAGGAAGCCCTTCTGCCGGGGAGCCGACGTTCCCAGCTGAGCAGGCTATGCACTGCACGGTTCTAGGTGTCACCATTCATATCGTAGTCAGTCTGACTCCAAGGCTTGTGATCCTGGTGAGTCACTGTAGTCTATATGAATGAAGTTCTCTAGACCAGGGATTGGCAAACTTTATCTATAAGGAGCCAGAAAATGAATATTTTCATGTTTGTAGGACATACAGCCTCTGTTGAAACCACTCAACACAACTTAAATCTGCCTTTATAGCACAAAAGCAGCCACAGACAATACCCGAACAAATGAGCATGGCTGCATTTCAGTAAAACTGTATTTACAAAAATATGTGCTGGGCCAGATTAGGGCTGTGGGCTGCAGCTCGTGGACCTCTGCTCTAGACTCCACGGGAACATCCTCTAGTTTCACTCACAGGCAGTCCCTGAAGCGTGTTGGCACCCGGGCCCCTTTCTGGTTCCTCCTGCACTGTACTGTTTCCTTCCTCTTGGACTCAGTCTTCCTGTTGCCCCTCATGGTGACACAATCTCAGGCCTGCCCTCCTAGGGAGCTACCCTCAAGGTGAGGCTTAGTTCAGTTCATCTGCAAATTCGATGCCCTCAGAGCCCAGCTCTCAACTTTCCAAACACTACCTAATCTGGCCTAAAGGTCCCCTCTAGTTCTGCAATTCTATGGGACAGCTGATGTGCCTCACCCCTCAACCCCACTTGCATTTTAACAGAAGCCTTCTGGAGAGATGGCAAAGGGGGCATGATGAAGGTGGCGAAGCTGTGTGTACCGAGGGTTTATCGCAGGTCAAGGGCTTCACCTGATTATTTCCGTTGGGTCTCACAACCACCCTGTGAGGTTGATATCATTCTCCATGGAGCTTCAAGAGGGAAGTGATTTGCCTAGTCATTCTCTGGCAGGTGAAGAATCTGGGGTGTCAACTCAGGTAAGTCTGAGTCCAAAGCTCATGCTCTAATCACCACAATATCTCAGCCCCAGTGGGTGACTCTTACCACAAACCATCTAGGCTCAGTGTGAGTTTTCGGGCCCAGTGAGGGAAAAATGTGGGGCAGGCACACCTTGGGGTTTGTCTCAAAGCAAGAGGCGGCCACCTTTTCAGCCTGTGTGCAACCCAGTATAGAGGCCACAGTAAGCCCATTCTATGAAAAGAGAAACTGAGAAATAGAACGTTGAAATAATATTAAAAGTAGAGTAAGAAAAATCTTGAATTTAAGCAACTACGCCCCCACTTTCCATCAAGTTCTTGACCTCTAACTGTGAACTTGGCCATGCTGGAACCCACGGCACTGGGGCTGGTCATCCTGGGGATGAGCTGGCTGACTCGCAGGCATCTGAGTAGCACGACCTGTAGCCAACACCGACGGTGGCCACCTACCCAGGAAACATTTCTGCTTCCTACTTACGAACAAACCGGGTCTGGTTCAGCCATCAGGCGGCTGAGCCCAACCCAGGAATGACTCACAGTGGGTCTACGCCAGGGTTTCTCAGCCTCAGCACCGTCAGCACTCGAGCCACATAATCCTTAGCCATGGGACTGTCCTGTGCATGCCTGCGTGTTTAGCAGCATCCCTGGCCTTGGCCTCCTAAATGCCAGCCACACCCCCAAGTTGTGACAACTGAAAGTGTCTCCAAACACTGACAAATCACCTGTGGGGGAGGCAGAAAATCACCTCTGGATGAAGATCCCTTGTCTAAATCAGCAGTTTTCAACAGTGTTGGTGTTGGCATTGAGCGGGGTGCCTCTGACTCAAGGTCAAGCTGTTGGCCAGGGCTGCAGTCATCTCAAGGCTCAAATGGGGGAAGATCTGCTTCCAGGCTCGCTCAGGTGATTACACAATGACTCCGGGCTCGGCTTCTGCAGTTCTCTCCATGTTTTGTGGGACTGTACCACACACGATTGCTGGAAGTTTAACAACTCTGGTCCCAACCCACTAAATACCAGTAGCGCTCCCTAGTCCCTGGGTCAGACTCACATTTCCCAGAGTCCCAGGAGGCAATGTCATCTCCCAAACCCACCTCGGCTGAGGACCATGAATCTAAACCAACTGTGGTAATACAATTCCCTCTTGGCAATGATTGCTTTAGGGTGGTCATGTGATCCTGTCCTGGACAACAAGCCTTAAGGGAAAGTCTGCCGAGGGGGGTCCTAAGGGAAAAGGTTTCCTTCTTAAGCAAGAAGAAACCCGACTTCCTGTTTGCAGATGTGGTGATAGAGGAAGTGGTGTTGGTGCTGCTGCAGATGCCTTGAGGCCACGTGGGGAGGTGGCGGAGGAGCACGGGACCTTGCTGGCATCGCTGAGGAACTGAGCCACGCCTGCAACTACCCACCTCCAGCTTTCTTGCCAAGAGAGACTGTGAAGCCATACTGCTGTTGAAGACATTTTTGCTTTGGACTTTTACATTTTCTTTTTTCACTTGAGGGGCTGAGATGATCTAACGACAGTAACTTGCCCTTTGGGAAGGAGGGAACTCCCCACCCAGCATCTGATGTTCCTTCTGTAAATATCTCCCTCAATTCTTTCCTCTAACCACCCCACCTTGGAGAGATGAAGTGCTCCCTAGTCCCTGGGTCAGGCATATGGTTGGTCTAAATGCAAACTAAAGAGATGTAGAACACATAGCTTCTGACCTCAAGGAGCTTATATTCACATTGGGGGAGTGGAACCACAGCAATAATTATGGAAACAATGCAGGAACATTCAGGGACTGTGTGATCGCTACTGTAAGTGCAGCAGGAAGCGGGGTGAGTCTGATCAGAGAGGGTCCTGGAGGATGTGGAAGGCAGCTTCCCAGATGGCCCAGTGATCCTGGTTTTCAGGCCCTGTGCCACCCCCTTCCCTTAAGTGGGTGCTGGACTCACTGACTCATTTCTAAGGAATAGAATTTGGTAGAAGGAATGGGATGCCACTTTGGAGACCAGGTTATAAAGAGCCTGTAGCTTACATCTCAGGTAACCACTCTCTCCTGTTCGCTCTTGGGGAAGCCTCTGCTCCTTCCTGAGGCAGCCCTGTTGGGAGACTCCTGGGAGTTCTCAGAAATCGATCTGCTGGCCACTGCGTGAGTGAGCTTGGAGGCAGCCCTTCCCTGAGTTGAGCCCTGAGTGAACTATAGCCCAGCCAACAACTTGACTGACACCTCAGGAGACACCTCGAGTCAGAGGCACCCAACTAAGCTGTGCCCAGATTCCTGACTCTCAGGAGCTGCGTGGTAATTAATGTTGTTTTTAAGCCAATAAATGTTGGGACATTTGTAACACAGCAATAGCTAAGTAATGGAGAGGAAGCGCCCAGAGATCTGCATTTCTTGACTTTCTAAAATGGAGAAGAAGCCTTGGAAAGTCCCTTTGGGTCTGGGGTCCTGGGTCTCACCTGGCATGGATGTCATTCGATTCCAAAGCCAGATAGAACTGTGGAGAGGAGGGGAACCTTATCTTTCTGTTTTCACTGATGTAACCCAGGGCCCAGGGTAGTGTCTGGCACACAGAGAGGGATCCAATAAATGAATATCAGTGGACACAGCAATGGCTCCATGTTTGCAGTAAGATTTTGGTCATGACAAAGTACAACCCACATGGAAAGACAAATTTAAAAAGCATCCCTGACGCCCAGAAAAGAAAGCTTTTTAAATCCTTTTAGAGTGAGCAGGGGCTGAAGGCAGGAGTTCAAGGGAGGAGGCCACACAGGCCCCCAAAAGCATGATGACCAGAGGCATTTCCTCACCGAAGAACGAACTGCTGTGTAGTCACTGATCTTTACCATTGAGACTCAGCTGGGTCTCACTGTCAGCAGCGGCAGGGGGACCCCCAGGAATCAGGAGAAACAATTTTCCCTGGGCTTCCTGCTTTTGAAATTAAGCGCTGCTCCCTCCACCCCGGAGGTGCGCAGGCTGCAGTGGTTCACGTGAAGTGATCTGTGCGTGCTCAGGAACTCATTTTCCTTTGCAGAAACCCTGATGCATGGGCAGATGGCTGCTCCTAATGGTGCTGCCCGTGATACCAACCTCGGGCTGCATCCCCTATGCCAGGGCCTCTCTCATGCCCAGCACCACTCCCAGCCCAGGACCTGGGATGACCCTTCACACACACCAGCCAGCAGGACACCAACTGACCGGAGCCAAAGCCCAGCTTAGTCTCGAATAAACAGGTCTCAAGCAGAGGGGCCACTGACAGGCTCTGCTGCCCAGGACGGGCCCCAGGTGAGCCTTCTCCCCCTGGGACGCTTGAGCCTGGGGTAACTGCACACATCTTAAGGTCCCTGGGAGGCAGTGATGCCACCCACCCTGGATTGTGTTTCCCTTACACGATTTTTTAAAGAACACACCTGTAGGGACACTGCTGAGAAAGAAACAGGAGGGGACCCTGTTGTCTTCAACTCCCTGAGGTGGGGTAGTTAGAGGAAAGAATTGAGGGAGAAATTTCCAGAAGGAACATCAGATGCTGGGTGGGGAGTTCCGTCCTCCCCAAAGAGCAAACTCTAGGAGCGTTCGGGCTTTGCTGTTTTTCCTTTTGAAAATTACGTAACCAGCCAGGGAGAACAAAGCCTTCCCATGCCTCTCAGCGATACTAAAATAGCACGGAGAGAAATTCCGGCTACCTCATCGGAACTCCAGCTCCACATCAGCAAAGCAGGGGAAGGGGAGCATCTGGGTCCCTGTGTGAGAAGTCTGGGTGCTGGTGGCTGCAGGCACAGTGCCAGCTGCACAGAGTCCCCTGCCCAGGATGGAGGCTGAGAGTCCAGCTTCTGGTCCACAAGTGTGCAAGGGAGCGTGTGCACGCAGGTGTGTAAATCCTTTTGATTTTAAATGACTCCAACAACATTTAACCTTTGCAGATTCAAGGAGAAACTTCTTGTTCTCGTTTTTAAGGAAGGATATCTGAGCTAGCAGAAGATGGTGGCCTCTTTCAAAATCTAAATCAGTGCAATTATGACTTCAGTGGCTAAATAAGGTGAGGCCCTATTTGGGGCTGGCTTTGTTTGGGCTGTGTTCTGAAGGGAAGTGATCCCAGCCAGCTCTGAGCTTCTCAGAGGCAGAGCGTGCGTCTTTAATTCTCCCACACTTGCCTCAGTACTTGTTGAACAGTGCCTGCAGGCCACTGTGCCTTCCCTGCATTGGGAGATACCGCTGTGAGCCCATATTTAATAAGCTATCATGGGAATGCAAAAATTCCCACGGCAGCTCAGCGGTTAGACCTGTGCTTTCTTGCCAAATTTGGGGGCCCATTCATGAGACCACTTACTTTCTACCTGCAGGGTTAGCCCATGGCAGGAAGGCTCAAACATCCTTGGCTTATAGCTACATGAGTCTGTATCATCTTGCTTTAGACCAAAAATGGCAAATGTGTGCTGTATGTACTACTATTACTCCATTGTGTGCCTATGACAGACATTGATAATCAGTCATGACTCTCTTCTGATGAGCCAGGAGAATCCAAAAGTCCTTTTAAAACAGCCCTCCCAAGAGCCTTTGCCAAGCGCCCAGAGCTGGCACTTGGGCGGAGCCTGTCTGCATCGGTGGCCTTGACTCTGACCTCATGCTCCCATTGCCAACCGGGCTCTTTCGTTGTCTCTGGCACCAAGCTCTGCCTTGTTCCCCAGGCACACAGTCCAACTCAGCTGGCATATATTGAGAGCCTCCTAGGTGCTAGGTATAGTCATACACATTCAACAACGTTTAAATAGAAGTTTCATTAGTTACACTGTGAGGTAGGTATAACTCTTCTTAGTAGATTAATCAACTCAGCACAGTGTGTGGTGCACAGTAGGTACCCTGCAGGTGCCCGTTCTCCTCCCCTTCCGTTTTGCAGAGAGTTTAAATGACCTTCTCAAGGTCACACACTACAAGGCAGAGTCTGGGTTCTAATTCAGGCTTGGTTCCAACACCAGCGAACTCTGTCATCTCCCATGGGGCTTTGGGGCTTCCTGTTACGGAGCACTCTTGAGCATCCTTGAGTTCTTGCTTCCGTTTTCCCATTTTTCCCAGTTCCTCGGGGAAGGATTGACCTTGCTTCCTTAACTCATCTTGGGACCCGACAGCCTTCTCACTGTCTCTAGCCTCTGATCTCTACTCACCAGCCATAAAAGACCTCAGTTCAGCCCATAGATAATGTCCTGTTTCCCTTGCCTCTGGGCCTTCACACTTGCTGTTCCTTTTGTCAGGAAAACCTGTTCTTTTTGTTAGGGAAACTGCCCCCCTTCTCTTCATCTGGTTCTTTTTTTTTTTTTTTTTAAGACTAGGGTCTCGCTCTGTCACCCAGGCTGGTGTGCAGTGAGTCAAAGCTCACTGCAGCCTCAAACTCCTGGGCTTAAGAGATCCTCCTGCCTTAGTCTCCTGAGTAGTCAGGAATACAGGTACACACCACCATGTCCAGCTAGGTTTTTCTTTTTTTAAACTTTTGTAGACATAGGGTTTTACCATGTTACCCAGGCTGGTCTAGAACCCCTGGGCTCAAGCAATCTTCCTGCCTCAACCTCCCAAAGCGCTAGGATTATAGGTGTAATCCACACCAAGCCACTCATTCTTATTCATCCTTTAGGTCTAAGTTTAAATGTCCCTTCCTCCAGGAAGCCTTCCCTGATATTTCCTTTCCCTTCCCAGACTAGCTTATCTGTTCAGGCTGTGACCCCCTCTCAGTCCTTTTATGGCCCTTTTTTCTCTGTTTCAGTTTTAACTGCTGTGTTTGGTGTTTGACTGGAAGTGCAAGGAGGGCAGGGGCTCTATCATGTGCATCCTCTATTCTCAGCACCTAATTCCTAACCTATCACATCAATAATAACATCTGAGCAGTGCAAATGCATTCTCAGAAGCTCCATACTCCACACCGTCATTTACAAATTCAAATTTGTAATACTCACTTCTTTCTACCCCCTGAGGGATACTAACCAGACACGAGAATTTCAGAAGTCTTATCTGATTTAAATCCTGGATTCAGTCCCTTTACATTTCATAGAGTTCTTGACTTCCTTCCACCCAGCCCAGCCTGCCTCTCGTCCAGGTGCACCGGCTCCTTATCCAGCACGTGCATGGCTACCTCCTACTATTCCCGGGAGGCTAATCATTTGCAGGGGTTATGCTCACAGCCAACAAGAAATCATTCCTAAAGCAGAAAAAAAAGCAATTCCTCTCCCAGAGATTGCATCTCCCTGTTTTCCGGTAACAGAAATCACATTTTGACAGCTCAGGTCAACAATCCCCAGACCATACGGGGCTATCACAGTCCAGGAAAGCCAGGAGGCCTGGATTCTGCTCCTGCCACTGCCTATGGGCACTGCAGCAAGGAGTCTCCTCTCTGTGAGGTAGGAATAACCACACGGCCCATTACTCATGGGAGAAGAATAAACGGGCTGGCAATACTGACGTGCTTCCAAAAGTAAGTACAGTCATGACCACAACCCAGTTACACCAAAATGAACAGCACCCGTCGTGACATTAAGTGGGCCGTAGGGGCTGGAAGTGCGAGTCCTTCTCACGCCTTGGGCAAGTCTCAGCATGCCTCCAATAGTGCGGTGGCCTTCACACAGAAGAGCTGAAACCACCGCACATGTGTTTTGAGTTTCTTTTCTGTGAGAGTTGGGAATGGAGGCTGGGGGGATCAGGCTACATTATCCCTCTCTTTTCTTCCAGCACATGCAGAGACATCCAGCCTGGGGTGTGGGGTACTGAGGATTGAATCTACAGTGAACTGCCATCTGGCTAACCAAGTCCATTACAGCGACACCATCGCTCGGTTCTGACTTCCGGACTCTGCCGCATGTGTTCGCTGCCCTCCCTTTGGCCCTCCTCTGTGAGTGTCTCCTTCATGGAAAGGTTATAAAACCCTGAGAGTCAGACCCACATGCCACAGAGATCACATGGCAGGGATGTGAGCGCTGGAGAGGAAACGTGTGGCTGTACACTTGTTTTTGCACTTTGCTCCCTGCTCTAGCCGGAGAGACACCAGGGAGTGCTTTGGTCTCCCAGGAACAAAGAATCCCCTGCAGGCCTGTAATGTATTCCACATACCCACAAGCCTCATAGCCGTGATGGTCAGGGCCCCTGGAGGCCATCGGACCCCAGTGTACACGGTGAGAGAGGGAGAGAAGTGGTCAGCCTCCAGGTGAAGAGCTCCCTGGAGGGAGAAGATGACAAAGCATGAAGCTCCGCAGCCTGGGAGTGGAGTAGACAAGAAAGCAGTGGAGCTCATGGAACCAGGGAGATGGGCAGTGGGGAACCCACTCTGAGCTCTCAGACAGGTGAGGCAAAGAACAGGAGCCTTGATGGGGACGTGCCTTCCCAAGCAGCACCTGCGTTCCTTGCTGGTTTGATTTCATGCTGAAAAAGGTGACCATCCAGCCTTCAGGCATTCGTCAGTTCATATAAATTAAGAGCAGGAACACAGGCAAGTGAAGAGCAGAAAAGGGAAAGGACTCTTCCAAGGTCACTCCTGTTTTTGGAGCAGGCCCATTCCATTTTGGCATTTCTTGGGCTTCAGGCTGATCTTATGGGGTGTCCTCCATCAGGTGAGGAAGGGGAACCTGACCCAGCCAGCAAAGTCTCATGCACAGCCAGGACTGGCCAACTGCAAAGGACCAGCTCCTCTTCCTCAAATAATTAAGTCAGAACTTTCTATGAGGAAACAAAGAGTCACATACTGTCCATATGGTAGCGGCTACCAGCATTCCAAACCAGAATCCTCTCCCTTCACCAGACCAGAGCTGGAGCCAGGCTGCCCTCAGGGAGCGATGGCGGGAGGGGACTGGGAATTAGCCCTGTCGTGCTAGCACAGCACCTGACCTCCAATGGGGCCCAGCCAGTGTTTGTTGGGTGGGGAGAGCATCAATTCATTCTAGTGTGATATTGGAGAGCCAAGACCCCTTAAGGCCAGGTACAAAAGATACCTCTGTTTAGGTATAATCAAAACAGTGAATTAATCATGGGAATGTGGATGGTCTTATGCCCACATGCATCCGTGGGAAATAAAACACTCAGGATCCCATGAAAAGAGCCAGGGTGCGGGTCCAGGCTGAGGGAGCAGAGCTGGTGGAGGAGCTAGGGAGAGGAAAAGAGAGAGAGAGGAAGGGAGGGGGTAGTGGAAGGGGGGCAACGGGTAGAAAGAGGTCAAGAGTGAGGAACACGGCAGGACCTTACTTCCAGCCTCAGAGGCAGCTGCCCGCCTTCTTTCTGAGTTGCTTGGCCGTCATTAACACTCGGGACACACAGACAGATTATTCTCACTGCCTGGGAGCCTTGGATATACACATTTGATATAGTCCTCAATGCAGAAAATGCTGCAACCTTGACAACGGCAGCAGCACGTTAGCTTGACAAATGCAATCCTGCCAGCAGCCAAGAACCCCACAGTTCTCCCAGGTACTGGGAGTCCAGGGCAGGAACCGGATTTAACCTGCAAAGTGTAGTTACTTCACTGGGAACCCAGATCAGGACTGGCACCCCAGCCAACGCACTTGGACGTTTGGCCTGCAGCGGGCTGGATATTGACGCACTAAAGCATTCCTTTGCTTCTACACACTCCAGATAAATGAACCTCAGGGTTTTATGAGTTCTCAAGAACCAGCAGAAGCCAGGCTCTGTCTTCCTGGGGTCCTTTTGTGCTGGGAACAAGAGGAAGTCAGTGGGTTTGGGGAGGGGACTACCTGGGGAAGGTCTCAGCCACCTCCCCGGCTTAAGTATAGTCCTACTTCCAAGCTACCCATTGGGAGGAAGAGTATTTGATAATATTGCCTTTAACCCAATGCCATGGGTCAGGGCAACTTGGGGCTCAGAAAAGTACTTAAGGTGGTCAGCTTATACGCGTCATGCACAGAGCTTCCTTAAGGAACACACCTGAAGAGGTAAAGGCTGGACAGGGGAAGGAGGGTCTGGATCAGGTCATCATAGGCAGGAGGAGCTGTCTCTCCCGTGCTGGTCACTTCCCACCTGGAGGAAGTCAGGTGAGGCTGCTGTCACCGAGCATGGCAGGAGGGGACAGAACCCTCACCTTTCCAGCACAAGTCTTCTGGGTGGGAAGCAGATTGCTTTTAGAACTAGGCTTTATTATACTGCCAATGACAAAATCATTTTCTTTTTTCATGGAGTGATGTCAATTGTTTTTTGTTCTGAATCAATTTCAGCCACCTGAATTGCAAATTAGGATCCCATGTGTGGGCAGACAGAGGGTCTGAGGACACCTCAAGAGACCTAGCCTCAGAATGCCTGAAGAGCAACCCAACGTGGGTCTCCCACGGGACTGAGCCGGTGACTCCTAGGGGGTCAGATCACCGGGGCTGAGGTGGAGGATTGGCGCTCAGGGCCTACCCTTGTCCCTAGGTTTTGTTTTATATAAGGCGAGTGTTTTTCCGACATAAAACAAAAAGCAAAACAAATCACTGACTCTGAGAGTGATCCTTTTCACTCTGTGGATGATTCTGTCCTTTCTTTGACATGAATGCATGGAGTCCCAGCTTCAACTCTACCCTCACCCAGGCTCCAAGGATGTAAGGTTCCCTTTGCCTTCCTTTGAGTTGTCAGCAAAGGTGGCTGGGAGTAAGGCCTAGGACAGTCTTGCTGTCCTTCTCCCATGAGGCTACCTCCCAGGGCAAGCGTGTAAGGGCGGTGAGCAGGGTAAGGTCACAGTCAAGCAGGGAGGTGAAGCCTTGTCGGGGAGATACTACAGCCTGTCCCCTTCCATCCATAGGCCCAGGACATCTCTAAATATCTAGATTCTACATCATGCCACCTCTAGCTTTTGCCCCCTGCAGGAGCTGGGTGTGAGAACCATTCACTTTTGCTTTCCTGCAGCAGAGAGCACCTTAGGCCATGGCATCCCTCCATGAATGTGTTCAGGAGAAGCCCTGCAGTGCTCTCTCTGCCTCCCTGCTGCATCCCCTGCAGGCCCTCCTCCTTGCCTCAGTGATTCTTAAAACATATCTGTTCATTTCATTCTGTGGAGAAGGTTTTTTGAAGAGCTCTCCGCTGCCCCACAAGTTCTTCACACGCAAACTCTTCACACAGCCCCCATGGCCATGCCTGAACTGGTCTTCCCCACTCTCCAGAGGCTGCCTCCCACACCACAGCCACACAGAATGAGGTGATCTTCCCTGACTCACCACATTCTCCACACATGCAGGGCCACCTGCTTGTGACCCTGTCCTCTCTGCTTGCTTGGAGCAACCCTGCTCATGCTGTGCTAAAATGTCACCCTCACGCCTTCACAGTTAACATCCTTCCAGTTCAGAGCACAACGCACATGCCCAGAGTGCTTCTCCTTCTCTCTCTCTCTCTCTCTCTCTCTCTCTCTCTCTCTCTGTCTTTCTTTCCACCATACTGGGAATCTCAAGAGCAAAAGTGTGCTTTCTAGATTTACGCTTATACCCCCAACCATGTGTGGTTCTTGGCATGTAGTAGATGCTCAATAAAAAGTTGATGAATAAAAGATGCTGCAGGGGTGGGAATGGGTCTAGGGGCTTGAAAGCAGCAAGTGTTTGGAAGAGGTGCTTGGGGGAAGTGAGTTGTAAAGGTGCCCTTCCCTGGAGGGTGTGACTTGCTGGGGGAACCATGGGTCAGCTCTGTAGGATGACAGCAGGGTTCTAAGAGGACAGGAGGGAACAGCAGAATGAATGGTTGAACACTGCACACCAGGCGGGGCTCACAGAATACAATGGCGCAGCAGGCAGGAGATGTGGCAAAGGATGGAGGGTGGGGAGGTCAGGGAGGAGCTGGGCGAAGTGTGGAAAGAGGAGTAAACTCAGTAGGGGTGTGAGAGTTCAGTGGCACCCAAAGAAGCTGGGAACAGAGAAGGGATCGGGCTGATGGTGGAATCCAGGTAACGGCACGCACTCTCTCAGGCATCCCGCACAGGCAAGCCTTCAAACCGCACGACCAGCTTAAAACAAAGCCTGGACAGCAACTGCACGCCACTCCCTCGGGTGTTCATTTCCTTTTCTTCTTCTCCAGCCTTTCCGATCATCACAGGGACAAGCTCAAGATGCTGGATCCGGGTTGTTCACCCAAGCCGAGCGCCAGTTACATCCTCAGGCTCGTTTCTCAGCCTCCCTCCCTCAGGCGCAGCCGCACCACGTGACGTTGTGTAGCTTACAGACCATCTTCAATAAATTCTCCTTACGAATCATTTTGCCTGATTCTTCTGGAAACCTCAGCTGCCATAGACAGTTCTTTTATTGTTTGGTAACCCCAAGGGTAGCAATAAAATTGAGATGAAAACACATTTGCAGAGCAACTTTCACTGTCCAAAGCACTTGCATGCAGCATTATTGAATATTTAATACTTTCATGTAATATTTATCGAGCATCACCATGTACCAGGCAGTGAGGATCCAGTCTTGGGCCCCATGGAACTTACAGTCTGGGGGGGCAGGGACAGGTGTGATGCAAATAATGGCAAAAATTGTGACTGCAGATGATTACAACTGTGATAGGTATATGATGGAAAAGTACAGGATGGAGGTAGCAAGGAGACGATGACTTTGGGGGAAACAGCAGGCTCCCTGAAGAAGTGACATTTAAATTGAAGAGTGAGTAGAGGGTAACCAGGAGGTGGGCAAAAGTCCATACCATGACATTGAGAAGTCTGTTGCTAGGGGAACAGAGAGACGGCTAGAGGGATAGGTCCTGTGGGGCCACGGGAGGCCACAGGTAGAAAAACGAGGTTCAGGAGAGAAGTGGGACTGGAGGGGGACGACCTATGTGCTCCCCTGTGAGAAAGCTTGAGCAAGGGGCATCATCATTATCTGTCCTGTGAGGACACAGATGCTTCCTGGTTGGGTCCGCTGGAGCCCTGGGGACAGAGATCACTGCGGGCCCTGCTGAAAGTCTTTGCAGTCCCCAAGCCTCTGTAATTCCATCTTGTCTATGCTCGGTGCCACTCTGCTCCATTCCATGCTCCCAGCGGGACCCCTCACTCGGGATGGCCAGCTCCAGGGTGCTTCCGGGGTACCGAGTACCCAGGAACAGAGTAGATGAAGTCACTCTGACCACCAGTTACAGCCAAGGGTAAGTGACCCTTGCAGTGCCTCATTTAAAAAAAATAAAGATGCCCATGCGAGTTGCTGGCAAATGATGGGAGAAGGCAAAGCCTCATGGAGGAAGAGCTTCAGTGACAGCCATGGCTGGAGAGGGAAGGGAAATCTCTGAGAGGAGGCGACTCCAGGGGCAGTACAGCTGAGAACCTCTGGCTTAAAAAAGACAACACCGGGCTCAAGTCTGACCTCTGCCACTTACAGACGCTGTGAGGTTGAGCCTCAGTTTCCTCACCAGTTAGCTGGAATCGATGCCTTCCATTTTTATCCCACAGGGTTTTTGTAAGAGTTAAAAGCAGCAGCTATGAAGTCAGTGTGAAAAGTAAAAATATCACACAAAAGACGGCAATTCAGCCATCTATATCTATCATATAGCTATCATTTACCTTCTAAACCAGACAGTAATAACAGGAAACACCAGGCTTCATCTCATTTAACTTCAAAAGGACACTCCCAGGAACATGCCATTATCACCTTCACCTTACACCTGGGGAAACTGAGGTATGTGCAGGTTTAGAAACTTGCCTGAGCACACCCATCTGGAAGGGGGAGGAGCTGGGCCCCAACCCTAGCCTTCCACGCTCTGACGCCATGACCTCAGCCATTAGGCTCTGCTGAGTGAATTCAATGCCCAGGACACCTACTAAGAGCTGTCCGGACCATGGGCCAGTGTGCTGACAGACACAGTTAAATTCCCATTAGCTTGCCATGGGCCCCTTGACAGGGACCGCCCTTCTCCCGCTCTGCTTCCTTTTGAGGTAAGAACAGTAATCCCATAAGTGGGCTCGTTGTAGAAAAAAAAAATTAAAACAAGGTAACTGTGGCTCCCACTGCTGATGTGAAATGGCTGTGACGGTACATCGTGTTTAATAATAACACACGTTCATGCACTGATTCTCACAAACCCATCTCTCCTTCAACCCAAACACAGCAAAATCATCTCTGCCACCATTGAGAGCTCATGGTGCTGTCATTTCTGAGGCCACTATGGATGGCGCGTTGGCATTCATCTCTCTTTAATCCCATTGCCGTAGATGTTCAGTAGAAAGCTCCCTCGCCTCCAAGCCCTTCTTTTGCCATATCCTGTATTCCACCAGTTCTCCTGCCACTCTCTCCCAGCCACCCACTCCCTGGCCTGCAGGCCTCTCTTTCTCCCCCCTCCCTCACCTTCCCTCGAGATGGCGCTCCCTTGTGAGTCCCCAACCCATCCCTTATCCTCCACTGCAAGTTTGAGCAGTGTCCCCTCAGAACAGCCACGTGGGAGTTTCTAGAAGAGGACGGGGATGGGAGTGCGTGGGATGATGGGGGAATAGCACGTCTTATGCAAATGGTGAAAACGCCTATCGGCCTGGTTCCAAGGTCGCTTGCTGTTCCTTTTCTTTCTCTGCGATGCCCTCTCTTCCTCCTTGTCAAACACTCATACTCTTCCCTGTTAGCACCCACACTGAGGATTTGAGCTCAGCCATCTCTACCAAGATACAGAGTTCCTTTTCCCAAGGGATCCGTATGTTATGCTTTAGCTCTACGGAATGAAAATCTACGTCCTGGTTATAAATGTTAGGCATCACCTTGGCTATTTTGGCAATGGGGGGAATGGCTTTTGGCACATTAAAAAAGACATTATAGAGGCTATTTCCTGGGCTTGGAGAGCAAAAAGAGGGAGGGGAAAGGAGTCCTTCGGAGCAGTCTGGGTGGTGAGGAAGGGGGCTTCAGTGGTTTCATGCAAGCCTCAAGTAATCCCACAGTTTTAGCTCCTCCCACCTGCTGGCCTTGGCTCTCGTTGACCTCAGTCTAGGGCCTCTCTAGATGTCCATGGGGCTGATGGCATCCTCCATGGCTGCCCCCGCCCCTACCCTCTCCTCACTGTGCAGTCTGGTCCAAGACAACTGAATTCTTTGCCTTTCAGAGATGTCTTAACCTCCCTTGTCCTCTGACTCTGTGTGTCTGTCTGTCTGTCTGTGTGTGTGTGTGTGTGTGTGTGTGTGTGTGTGTGTGTGTGTGTGTGT
>NW_022437049.1:3570703-3574336 GCF_009761245.1 Sapajus apella | reverse complement strand
TGTGTGTGTGTGTGTGTGTGTGTGTGTGTGTGTGTGTGTGTGTGTGTAAGACCAATGGAAGGGATGAAACCAGCCACCATTCGTATTCCTTTGGCAAGATCATCCATATCAATTTTGTAAGCAAGAGACTGGAACCAGAGCCAACTGATGTTAGGGTCTAAGCCCAAGCCTCCTCACAGGGCAGCTGGCAAGACATCAACAACAAGGTCCCAGACCTGGTCCCTGAAAAACCACTCTGCCCATGTGGGCCATGACCTAAAGCAGCCGTGCTCAAATTTGAGTGTCAGAATCATCTGGAGGCCCATTAAAGCACAGATGGCTGGGCCCACCCCAAGGTTCCTGATCCAGTAGGGGTTGGAGGGTGAACTTTCTAACAAGTTCTTAGGTGACACTCATGCCACTCGTCTCCAGACCAGACTCTGAAAACCACTGACCCAGAAGGACTTGGAAGGAGGGAGGAAGGGTACGTGGGTGCATGGCAGGTGTAGACACCCCCTTTCCCAAGTAAAAAAAAAAATAAGGCAGCCATCAAGAGGATGATGGACACAAGACCCTCCTAGTTTAACTCTGAAGGCTCAAGACCGACTCTAATTACTAACAACCCCTGCAGGCTGTTAACCACAAGGGGACCATCTGGGCTTTGAACACTGCATGTGGAACCTGATAGAATGTTCCTTGTTCAGATATGCCACAGTTCAGACCTCATGGCCCAGCATCACTGAACCCCTGCAAAAAATACAGGTAAACAAATGAGGAACGGTCGTTCTATCCAGGGACACCAGTATCACCAAAAGTTTCAACTCAGGCTTCCCTGTGTTTGTATCATAGGGGAAAGTTGCTCCTGAAAACAACCACCTCACAGGCAGGAGTACTTGAGTTTAGGCAACTTCTCAGAGTTTTTCTTCACTAACTACATTGGAGTGGTTGTTTCATAAAATAAGATAAAGGAAGAAAGGCAAAATGCACACACCAGCAGTTTTTCTAAACCAAATTTAAAGCATACTTGGTAATTTAATTTAGAATAATCAATTGAACCATCACCCAAAACCCATTTCCTAAAATCCCCTGGGGTGGAATTCTTCAGCTCTGGAGCCTGGGCTGGCCTTCCAAATCTTCAAGTCAATTTCCTCTTCCCAAATATACAATAATATGTTTCAACTGACAAGCAAACAGCAGCCAAAGTGTGGGGAAAATAATTTGCCC
Source organism: Sapajus apella (assembly GCF_009761245.1). Classification (NCBI taxonomy): domain Eukaryota; kingdom Metazoa; phylum Chordata; class Mammalia; order Primates; family Cebidae; genus Sapajus; species Sapajus apella. The sequence continues at coordinate 3,573,133 of NW_022437049.1, read as the reverse complement.
AAAATTATTAATTAGAATTCAGTTAGGGGAATTTCATTAATTGAGATATTGCTTAGGCTTCTTTTAAAGTGATTATTATTGACTTATTTTAATTTCAATCCCCTGACTTTTACTAAAACCATTAATGGTTATGAGTATATACTGTGATATTTGCAGGGCCACAGATATATTTTGTTTTACATGTAAAAATCTAATTTATATAGAATGTCAAGTCTAAAGGGCTTCTGGAAGTAATGTTGCCACAGAAAGCTTTTGTAAAAAACAAAACCTTATAGGGAACCAAGTATAGATAAGAACTGCTAACAGTTATTGAACACTTACAAAACAGATACAGAATTATGCTATTCAGTATAAATTTGCTCTAATTTTAGTACAAGTTTTAACTATTTAGTTATAAAGACAATGTGAACACTGAACCTGATTCTTATGTAATATTTATCTAGTTTATTTCTAAATGTTTTTTTACTAGCATTTTATTGAGAAATTCTGATCCACAGAGATAAGTTACCGCAAATGGTATAATAACATTTCTAAAAACAGTTCATATTGATAATTTCAAGTTATTTTTAAGTTAAAAAAGAGATGGCAGAATAAACGGTAGACAGCTAAAAATCAAATTAGCATATTGAGGGTTTCAGTATGTTGAAATTTGATAAATAACACATTTGAGTGTGTTTCTTTGGTTACAATTTTTAAGAAGATAAAAGCAGATTTTTTTTTAAGTTTGAATCAAACATCTGTAGAGCAGACTATGTTATTTGGGTTATAATTTTTTAAAAGTTATAGATTTTTTAAAAGTTCAAATCAAATATCTATAAAACACCGAAGCACCTTTTAAACACAATTTAAAATCTACAAACCTATATGAACTTCCCTACAGATAAGAAAACTGAGACCCAAGAAAGGTAGGGAGACTTGTCCAAATCCCATCAGGATTTAGTGACAGGCTGAGATTAGAACTGACTTCTGATAATCACCCAGACCTCGTTTTATATTCTGTGTTTCAGAGAGAACGCTTTATGGGGATTTCTAGGTGGAATGTGGCTCCTTCAGATCTTCAGTGAGCCAGTGAGAAAATAAAGAATGGAGCCTGGCTTCGTGGGTCACAAAGAAGACTTCTCACTCAACTCCCCTCTTTTTGTTCCGGGCGACAGCTGATATGGATCATCTGAAATTGACAAATAATCATCTTCGGCAACAGCAGATTTAAAAGACAACAAACACTGATTTGTGAATTTGCAAATAATCTTTGTTTGCTATAGGACATCAGCCTTTTTTCTTATTTTTCTGGGTACCTTCATGGAAGCCTGCTCCATCAGTCTCTAAGTTGTTCCTTCCTCTCCTTCCCTGACTGCTCAGGCACTAACACATCCATGTATGGATGTGTGTGTGTGTGTGTGTAAGCCAACAGAAGGGATGAAAGATGAAAATAGCCACAATTGGACAGGCGCAGTAGGTCATGCCTGTAATCCCAGCACTTTGGGAGGCTGAGGCAGGTGGATCATCTGAGGTCAGGAGTTTCACACCAGCCTGGCCAACATGGTAAAACTCTGTCTCTACTAAAAATACAAAAATTAGCCAGGCATGGTGGTGCACACCTGTAAACCCAGCTACTTGGGAAGTTAAAGCAGGAGAATCACCTGAACTTGGGAAGCAGAGGTCGCAGTAAGCTTAGATTGCGCCACTGTACTCTAGCTTGAGTGACAAGGGGAGACTCTGTTTGAAAAAAAAAAAGGAAATAGCCACAATCCCTGCTCCTTTGGTAAAGGCATCCATATATATATATATTTGGTAAACAAGAAGAATGTCCTGGGGACTAGAGCTAATTAAGATTTGTGTATAAGTCCAAATTTATTTGGTGTGACCTCAAGGTGACAGAGCATGGCCCCTGAACAGCCATACTGCTGATATGGCCCCCAAGGGGGCAAAAAGCCTATTTGTTGTATGCCTCTGATTGTCAATTTCCTTCCAAATGCCTCATTGTTGACAGGAAGGAACTCTTCTACTGCTAGTGTGGTTGTTTTTGCTGTGTGCCCTTTTGCTCCTGTCTGTGTGTCTATATAAAGATTATATATGTGTGTGGATGTACATAAATAACACTGGTCTATACCCACAGTTCCCAAGATGAAAATCTTGCTGTAATGTGCCCTTCTAGGATAAAGGGTTTGTGACATATTTCAACTGATTCCATTAAGAGAACAAAAGAATGTGAGGTGGCTATAAATATCAGACGCTAGTTGGGACCTCTGGTTAGTTGCTAATAGAGATAATTATTAACAGAGTGAAGAGTATATAAATAGCATAGACTGCCCAAGATAGACACCTGCCCCACTGTTCCAGGTTCCTGATGGGATGTTCTACCAGGTGAGCTAATCAAGGGAACAAACTCTTTTTTTTTTTTTTTTTTTTTTGAGACGGAGTTTCACTCAT
>NW_022437049.1:3538949-3570303 GCF_009761245.1 Sapajus apella | reverse complement strand
AACCTCCGCCTCCTGGGTTCAGGCAATTCTCCTGCCTCAGCCTCCTGAGTAGCTGGGATTACAGGCACGAGCCACCATGCCCAGCTGATTTTTTGTATTTTTAGTAGAGATGGGGTTTCACTATGTTGACCAGGATGGTCTCGATCTCTTGACCTCGTGATCCACCCGCCTCGGCCTCCCAAAGTGCTGGGATTACAGGCTTGAGCCACCGCGCCCGGCCTGGGAACAAACTCTTAATCAGCCCAATGTCCAACAAGGAAGGACTAATTAAATTATGATATATCACCTGATGGGGAAGAAAAGTTATGTTTGAAAAGGCCATTTAAAGACATCAGAAAACGTGCATGATGTGGCACTAAGTGATAAAAGGCTACTAAATGGTGCATAGTATAATCCCTTTTTTGTTTTAAAGTTGTATGGAAAAAAAACTAGAAAGGGTAATCTTTTAATATTTTGCTTATTATCTGTAAGTGGTAGATTACAGAATGTTTTTCCTTTGTAATTTTCTGCATTTTCTCCTAAGTTTTCTACAATGACCATATATAATTTTTCAATATTTATATTGAACCATAAAAGTGGTTTGATACTAAGATTACAGCTTTTTCTCATTTACCCCCACCTCCCTTAACAAAATACCAAGCTCTCAGAGCCCATTCAGTGAACAAGCACACAAAAGGGTTTTCTCGGGATGCAAACTACATAGAGAAAAGGCAGATGACAGATTTCTGTCTCAGAACATCACTAATTTGGCTCAGGTTTCGAGATTTCCGCTTTCTTGGTTCACTCCCATTTCCAGTCATCCAGCTTGGCACCAACCTTAGGGAATTACTTTAGTGTCTTCAAGGCTGCTCACTTCCACCCACAGGCCAAGGTTTAGCTGTGTTTTGCTCCACTCCCCAGGTTTCTGAAACAGCAAGGTCACTTTGAGCTGGGGTGCCAGCTGACTTAGGAGGCAGCTGCTCTCCCCCACCTGCCTAGTCACCTACATGACGTTCCCGGGTTGTGCCCATGTGAGCCACTACAAGGCCTTCCTCCTCTGTGGAGGGCTGCAGATAAGCAGACCTGGCTTGGAACCCCGGCTCTCCTGTTTCCTAGCATAGCAGCTTGGGCAGTGGTTTAGTATTGCTGAGCCTCAGTTCCCTGTCTGAAGAACGAGATCATCAAATCCACTTCTCAGGGCAATATGGAGTCTGGAGATAATGTACATAAGGGCACTGCTTAGGTGCCTGGCAGGGAGCAGCCACTCCGTCAACAGCAGCTGCTAATAGAATTAGAACGCTGCTGCTGCTGCTGCTGCTGCTGCTACTGACTCTCAGTTCTTCCTTCCAGAACTTGATCTCTCTCTGAAAAGGCCCCCACATTTCTTTTCATGTTCATTTCACCATACTAGAACAACTGCATCAATGCAACAGTGCTGACTTAGGTTTCAACTTCCCTGGCTCCTCTTGGGTTGTTCACCTCTAACCTGCTGTGATGTTGGATAGGTGGTCTCCCAGAAGGGAAAGTGACACCCAGCAGTAAACACGGGAACTTTCAGGGTACAGCCACTCTTGGCAACTCCAGGATGCCTGTTGTTGTTTGTATTAAAAGTGCTGATGCCTCAGCTGTTCAGCTGCAAGGGGAAGGAGGTGTTGCCTTACTCAGGCAGAAGGATAAACTCACTTTTGAAAGGCAAGCTCACGTCCTTGGATAAAATATGTCATGCTTGTTTGAAGGATTGCGATTTATCATAATATTTTTCTAAGACTTCAAGGCCTCCAGTGTTAACTCTAGGACTGTAAACCATGCCACAAGCAATCTGAAATGAGGCAGAGATTTTTTCCACTCTAGAAATAGCTGCCAAATAGACGGATTCCACCCAATGCTCACTCACATGTTGCCAACCTAGCATCCCATCTCATCATTAGCCAGGAATAGAGCAATGGATATGAAGGTAGAACCAGTGGAGAGAGGGGAAGGACCCAGGATTAACCGAGCCAGGCATTTTACATGCACGATGCCCCGAAGGTGCACAAACCCACTTGTTACAGACTGACTTGTGTCTTCCAAATTCATATGCTGAAGCCCTAACCCCCAGTAACTCAAAATGTGATTGTATTTGGAGATCGGGTCTTTGAAGAGGTTCTTAAGGTAAAATGACATCATCAGGGTAGGCCCCAATCTAATATGACAGATGAACTTATAAGAAGAGGAAGTTAGGATGTAGGCCACATACAGACTGAGGGACAACCACGTGAGGATGCAGTGAGAAGGTGGGCGTGTGTAAGCCAGGGAGAGAGGCCTCCAGTGAGAAGGTGGGCGTGTGTAAGCCAGGGAGAGAGGCCTCCAGTGAGAAGGTGGGCGTGTGTAAGCCAGGGAGAGAGGCTTCCAGGGAACCAACCCACCAACACTTTGATCTTGGACTTCCAGCCTCCAGAACTGTGAGAAAATCCGTGTCCGTTGGTTAACCCACCCAGACTGTGGTATGCTGTCACAGCAGCCCCGGCACACAAACACACACCTGCTGCAGGCATTATTCCTATTTTACACGTGAGGAAGCAGATGCGTAGAAGTAGCCTGACTGGGGCCACGCCACAGACAAGTGGCAGAGTTAGGCCTCAAACCACATCTGTCTGACTCTAAGCCCATCCCCTGTCCTTTGCTCTAGCTGGGTAAGAGTGAGGGGTTCTGCGTCAGGGTTCTTGGGTTCAAATCCTGGCTCAGCCATTTCCTGACTCGGTGGCTTTGGGCAGGTCGCTGAACCTCACTGTACTTGACTTTCAACATGTGTCAAATGGGGCCACAAAGATCTCCACTTTGTTTGCTTGTAGAGGGGATTAAAGAATTCAAAAATGAACTAATATATATAAAATACTTACTGCTTGACCCATGCTATGCGCTCAATAAATGTTAGCTGATATTATTACCATTATTACCATGTTTATTATCACTGTTATTACTGAGGAATCCTCAACAATACTGGTCGAGGCTTCTCATTTGGCAAAGTCAGTAAAATTGGGCCCAGAGATGGGAGATGTCTTAGAAGGGCATGAAACCAGGTAATTGAGCTCCCGTTCAATGTTCTCACCAGTGCTCTGGGAGGACCCAAAGAAACCGATGTTTGGATGCAGGGTTTTGTTTCTAAGTAGTTTCAAGGTTAGGGAACAGAAGCAAGCAGGAGGCTGTGACAGGAGTTGGGAGACTGATTCTGGGCCTTATGTTCTCATCGTGAGTAGAGGTGATCTCACATACTCTACCCAGCCACCCCCGAGATGACCGTGAGGCCACAAACACCAATACATAAAAGCATCCGAGCGCCATAAGACTCTATGATGTGGGCTCCAAAATGAATAAGAGCAACTCCTGAAGATCCTTGAGGGCCAGGAGGAATCAAGGATACATCAAGACCCTAAAAATTCAGCTTTAGGGAAGTTCTGGGGAGATTAAGAAACACTGAAAGTTTCCCACAGAAGAGCAAATGTTGGATATGGATATGGATATTAATAGATTTTTAGGAGGTTGCTGAAAATAGGGCAAAGCAGACATGTCATGTCATGTGGAGTGTTTTATGTAATGGGGCTGTGAGGAGGCACCCCATGGGTCTCAAGCAGGAGAGACAGCCCCTGCCTAAGAGAAGAGGGGTCAGGAGAGTCACTTGGTTATAGAGCAGCAAGACCAAAGAGGTTTGGAACTGTTCTGCAAAACATTCAGGCATTCAGTCCACAAACACTTACCAAGCACTTCCTAGCTGCCCTGCCCTTTGCTCAGAACTGGAGATAAAATGAACAGTCAGACATAGCCCCTGCCCTCTTGGGGCTTCAGTTAGATGGGACAGAGAGATATTGATCAAATAATCACAGAAACGGAAGTTGAGCTGCAAATGGAGGCAAGAATGTACAGGGAAGTGAGCTTGATACTGTGAGAGCACGTAATAAAGGGATTTGGGGCCAGGACCTGAGAAGGTGTCACTGAGTTAGGGGTTCTCAAGCTGTGAACTGAAAGATTAGCAGAAATTAACTAGGCAAAGAGGGAGAGGGAGACAGTGCTTCAGACAGAAGGAAATGGGTATGCAAAGACCCCAAGGCTGAAAGTAGCATGGAATGCAAAGAAGTATTAGAGCTAGGGTGGTTGGAGTGCAAAGAATAAGGCAGAGAGTGGAGTGAATTAAGTCTGAGAGAGTAGATTAGACTATGTGACCATGTGGACCAGGCCATCGAGGGCTAGTGGACCACACCATGGACTATAGTGGACCAGGATGGGGCTTTGGGGGTCAGATCCCGGAGCCCTTGTGAACTAGACCATAGAAACTTGTGGACCAGACCATGGGGCCTGGAGGACCAAGCCATAGGGACCTTATGAACTAGACCATCTGCACCTGTGGACCAGACCATGGGGGCCTGTGGACCAGACTGCAGGGCCTTGTGGAATAAACCATGAGGGTCTTACGGATCAGGCATGGGGGCATGTGGATCAGACTACCAGGGCCTAGTGAACCAGACCATGGAGTCCTGCAACATTAAGGAGTTTGCTCTCCTAACAGCAACAGAAAGTCACTGAGGCTTTAATCAGTAGATCACAAGATCATATTTGCACCTTTTTTAGGGATGATTCTGACTAGTGTGGAGAATGGATTGGTTGGAGTGGGTTACAAAGATAGCCTAGCTTGGGAGCTTTTAAGGTAGTTGAGGGGCTTGATGATAGTATCTTGAATTTGGATACTTGGATGGTATTTGGATGGCGCTGGTAGGTATAGAAATGAATGCATAGATATGAGAGAGATTAAGTATGTCAAATCACCAAGCACAGTGAAGGGCCAGAATGTTGGGGGAAGTGGGGGGCATCAAAGCTAAATCCTAAATTTCTGGCTCACACTACTAGATAGACAGGGATGCAAATGCTGAGAAGGGAAGCTTGGAAGAGAGATGGGCTCTGGGTTTGGTTTCAGAATCCTGTTGGTTGAAGTCATTTGACATCCATGAGGAGATACTGACAGGAGGCACTGACATTAACTGAAAACCCACTCTGTGCCAAGCACCATAGGAAGCCCTGGAGATACAGTGATTAATAAGACAGATACCCTGCCCTCAAACAGCTCATGCTTAGCCTTGGCCATACTCTGGAATCACCTGGGGAGTTTGATAAATATGGATGCCAGGATCCCACCCCTAGAGAGTCTCAGTTGATTGGTTTGGAGAGCCAACTGGGCACAGGGATGTCTGAGAGCTCCCCGCTGACTCTAACATGCAGTCAGGATTGAGCGCCCCTGCTGCGGAGTGTGCAAGACCTGGTCTGGCTTGAGTCTAATTACACAGAAAGAGGAGATAGCAAAACAATCCATGATTGTAGGCCTTAAGAATTTAGAACAGAAATACTGAAGCACATTGGTATAATGGGAATAATATTATTTGGATATTAAACCAATAAATTTTCATCCTTGGTAACTCCTGGTTCCTAGTTGTTCCCTGACTCCCTAATTAAAAACTGAGCTTGGCTGTTTCAAATCATAGAATTTCTTCTATGATCTACAGAAACACCTCTTCTGCCTATGGGGAAATTAAAAATGGATGACAGATGATCCCTACTCTAAAAGAGGTAATGCTCTAATAAAAGATATAAGTCAAATATGACAGAAGGCAGGATGTGATCCACACCAGTGATCAAGGAACAAAATAAATACGCCAAGGGATGTCAGAGAAGCAGGAGCCTACTCCTGTTCAGCTACTGTTTCCCAGTCCCGACAGGGGACCACTCAGAGTTTTCACTCCTGGAACTGACCTCACCTTGTTCTTGAACCCAGTCTGAGAGCAGACTTTCCTCAATTTTCCCGAAAACAACAACAACAACAACAACAACAAAAACACCTGACAGCCATGCTGAAAAAAAGTTGCACATGCCAGGCAAAAAAAAAAGTTGCACGTACCAGGTGCTGACATCCTGCCCCTTTCAGGAGCAGAGCCAAGAATTGCTCAGAACACCCCCACTCAGCTCTGCGCCAGTCCCGATGGGAAGGGAGGCACTGGTTTTCATTGAGCATATTTGGAAAAGAGAGAAATAGTGCACCTGTGAGTTATAAAAAGGTTTCTCTTTCTGGGAACCACAGGGAGCTGGAATAAAACAAATTCTGAATTTCAACCTCCTACAAAACTACTGTTCTCTTGCACCTCCTCCCCGCTCCCCAAATCAAACTTATTGCACAATGTTCCTGGAATTATTTCTAAGGCCCCCACCTACTTATAAGCAAAAGCAACACACCACAGTGGAAGCAGACGATGCTTCCTACCTTAGATGCAGAATTTGTCAGCTGACAGAAAATCCCAGTCTCACAATTCTCCAGAAGTGACCACAGGTAAAATTAAACCAACACAAGGCAGCTCATCACTGACCCTATCAACCCTCAGGAGGAGACTACAGAGGAGTATCAGATGGAGTCCCCGCCCTCCAGGACTTTATAGTAAGATTTCAGGGGTTTAGGTTTTATCCTTTAGGCAATGCAAAACCACTTAAGGCTTCTGAGCCTTAGATCAAAGTGTTTTAGGGAGATTAATCTGGCAGCAGCAAGCTCAAGTGGCTGCCATGGGAAGCCACTGAGCAAAGAGAGGTCTCCTGAGAAGAATCAAGCCTTCAGAGTCCACGGTGTTGTCAAATATGCTAGGGATGAATGCACTAGAACAGTCTCTGAGCCAGGACTTGTTATGACGTTTACATCAACTGGGGTGAATGCTCACTGCTACAGGACGTGGGACCTCCTCAAACCCTTCTGCCACGACAGGCCAGAGCCCAGATGCTCTGACTGGGTTCAGCGAGGGTGGGATGGGTCCAGCAAGGGTGGATGGGCACAGCGGCTCACCCAGGCAGACTTGTTTCGAGGCAACCATTCCAGACAGACACACGTCACTCTCGCCTAAAGATTTCTAGCAAAAGGGATTTCCCAGTGCCCTCACAAAGTCTCTAGACTCCACACGGAGACCTTGTGTCCTTTTCATCTCTCATGCCACAGACCAGCCGTTTTCAAGAGCTGCACTGATTCTTCCCTGCCACACAGAGACGTCGCAACTGGAGTGTGACCTGGGCACACCCATTTCCTTATTGCTCCGAGAATCCAGACAGTAAATTACTCCACCAGTCCGAGACAGTAACAACAATAATAAAATAGCATTGTGCTAGGCACAGCGGTGTATATAAAAACATCAGGCCCGGCGTGGTGGCTCACACCTGTAATCCCAGCACTTTGGGAGGCTGAGGTGGGCGGATCACCTGAGGTCAGGAGTTCGAGACCAGCCTGGCCAACATGGTGAAACCCTTTCTCTACTAAAAATACAAAAATTAACTGGGCTTGGTGGCGCATGCCTGTAATATCAGCTACTCAGGGGGCTGACGCAGGAGAATTGCTTGAACCTGGAAGGCTGAGGTTGCAGTGAGCTGAGATCACACCACTGCACTTCAGCCTGGGCGACAGAGTGAGACTCTGTCTCAAAAAAAAACAAAACACAAAAAAACCAGACTCAGTCTCTGTCCTTAAGGAATTATTAAATTCCAGGGGTGTATACTATAACTCACAAAATTCCATAACGAGAGACAGAACATGACAGAACATGAAGGAACGTAAGGTGGAGGGAAATACTACAGGCAGAGGGGAAGCTGGATGACTCATCTGGAAGTGAAGGACTGGGAGGAGTGTCTCGATAGATGTGACATTTGAGTTGGGCACTGGAATGACAGATTCTGACAAAACACCAAAGAGCTTTGCAAATCTAATAATTTGGAAATCAAACAGCAACAAGAAGAAAATTGGCTTCCCCTAACTGAAAAAAAGAAACACAGACTCTATAACCCACAGAATGCCCACAGCAACTCCCAGCCACGTGAAGGTTGGAGAGAAATATGTGGCTTCTGCCAGCAAGAAGGAGGCCACCACCCCAGGGGACCTAACCCAAGGCCCCTGAAATGCCACCTTCTTCCCTCAACAGCATGAAATGCTTGGTAGGTTTGACACTCTGGGGCCCCACTGGAAGCCTCTAACCACAGTGGGGCCCACACCCAGGAGACCAAGCCTGCAGCTCCCGCATGATGCCTTTCTCAAGGCCACCCACACGTGCCAACAGCAACGGGCACCTAACACTTACATGGCACTTTCCAAGTTCACTTTGTGCTTTTATAAACATCTCTGTTTCTCACAATCACCCTGAGGGAGGTACTCTGAAGTCTTCTTGCTGATAAAGATTCTGCTGTATTATTTCCTACTGTTTAGGATCTGTCCGAAAACACATTTAGTCAGACAATTTTCCATGTTTGGCTTCAGCACATCTCTCCAGGAAGGACACACTGTGAGGCCAGTAGGCTTTTGCTCTAAGAGGACCGAATGTCCACCTGGGGCCACATTGGGAGAGTTAACAATTCAAGGGCATCAGAAGTCAGAGTCTGAGTATAAACACAATGGGAAGACGCTGGTACAAAATGAGTTTGCAAGACAGAGGAAGCATATGGGCCTGAGCTGAGCAGAAAGCCACAAAGCCACAAAGTTCAGGAACAGTTTGAATGACGCTTGACACTTAGGAGATGCTAAGTTGACCCTCTTTATCCATGGTAGTAACATTCCAATAGGGTCAGGTTCCTGCCAGCCTCTGGTGGCAACAATGGAGTTGTCTCATGGACACTGTTAGTGAATTTCCTCTTCCTTTTTCTGGATGTACCAGAATATTGTTGATTCATTAATACTGAACTCACGGCCAACCACATGTCTGATCGAAGCTTATCTAACACACACGTTTTCTCTGAGACACATCACAGCCTCCATGGGCTTAGGAGCTAGGCAGCACTTCAGAACTATGCTTAGGGAGCCATTTCAGAACTGCAATGGCACCACCAACAAAAAAACACAAAAATGCAAAACAAAACAACAAAAAAAGTGGCATTAAATAGACTGCGAGGACACTTGTTTGCAGCATGAGAGCTGAAACCAGAAGGCAGTGTCACCCTGGCTGACCTCGGCTGGGAATGCGCATGTCAGGCAAGTCGGATTTTCCACCACTCTCTGCACATCAGTGAATCACAGTGGAAGGACTATACGTGCTGGTTTGGGGATACAAATAAACATTAGCGAGTGGTAAAATTGGCAAATGAGGAATCTATGGGTAATGAAGATCTACTGTACCTTGGTCCAGAAAGGCTGAAACAGAGGTATTCAGTAACTGTCTGTGGGACTGAACTAAAGTTGCAAAGACAGGTGAGGCTCCCAGTTGGGGAAAAACAAATGCGGAGGCTAATTCAGGGAGAGAGGTTGGTTCTGTGTACTGGAGGGATGGCAGCAGCACAGCCAGAAAGGTAGGCATGGTCAGACTGGGTAGGGCTGTGAATATTAGGATGAGGAGCTAACCCTAATATTGGTTTACGCGGCAGACCACTAAGCACCTGGCAGGTGCAGGAGCAAGGAGTGGAGAGGAGTGCAGAATTTTAGTTAGAACCTTGAAGGATGTGTGAGAAGAGGATGACACTGTGGACAGAGGAGCTGGGTCAGGTCAGAGTCTATATCCTGGGTACCCCTGGATGGCCAGAATGTCTCTGGAAGGTTGGTCTAGAGAGAGGGAAACAGGCCAGGTGCAGTGGCTCACGCCTGTAATCCCAGCACTTTGGAAGGCAAAGGAGGGCAGATCATTTGAGGTTAGGAGTTCAAGACCAGCCTGGTCAACATGGTGAAACCCCGTCTCTGTTAAAAATATAAAAATTAGCCAGATGTGGTGGTGTGCACCTGTAATCCCAGCTACTTAGGAGGCTGAAGCAGGAGAATTGCTTGAGCCCAGGAGGTGGAGGTTGCAGTGAGCAGAGCTTGCGCCACTGCACTCCAGCCTGGGCGACAGAGAGAGACTGTCTAAAAAATGAACAAACAAAAAAGACAAGGGGAAACAACTTTGGGGCATGAAACCCCCAAGTCTCAGTGTCTATCCAAAAGACAGTGTCCCTAAGGGTTAGGGTCCCTAGGGTTAAGCAGTTCCCTCCCCCATCTCCCAACACACAAGCTTCCTTCAGATTCTCCATCGCACATTCACCTGCTGCTTGCCTGTCTGTCTAAAGCTAATGTTCATTAAAGCCCTTAACATGCCCAGACACAGGCACATGCTTAATAATGCGCTTGGTCCTACAACAGTGATGGGCATCATTATTATGAAGCCCCGGTCCAGACAAGGCCCTCAGCTTTCCCTACTCACAACAGCCCTTGCTTGCTCACTGCTGGATCCCTAATGGCTTGGAACAGAGCCTGGGCCTCTAGGTGATTTCTTAAATGTAAGTTAAATGATTTCCATCTCTGATCTTCCAGCTGAGTGGCATCTGGTTAACACAGACCCTCTGAGCCCCAGGTTCAACTCCCCCCACCTCGCCCTTCTCCACTGGCTTCCAACGTGGTCCAGCCTCAAAGATGGATGGCCCATGGAGTCATACATGCCCCACAATGCTCAAAAGGACCATGCATTTAGGTGATGCTCTGCTGTCACTGTCTTGAATTTCTTCCTCATTTTTGAACAAGGAGGCTGCATTTTCATCTTGCACACATGCCCTGTGAATTACGTTCCTGGACCCGCCTCCAACTCCCCAATTTCCTCTCCCACAGAGTGTTTCACTGTTGGCCAAACTTGAGGACCAGAGACAAGTCTGTGCAAGTAGCAAGTGCTTTGCTGAAAACTTTCCATCCTAAATGAAAACATACATTTCTATTCTGGTTATGGAACCAACTAATACGTGTAACTTAATCACACTATTGTTTGCTCAGTCTGGTTGTAAACCATGTAAACGCCGGCCTCCTGGGAGCTTTTTGCTACTGCTTAGGGAATTAACAACACACGTCAAGCTTGTTATGTGATTCTCTCAGGGTTCTGCTCCGGTTTCTGCTCTCAGAATTTCTAAGCCTGGATACACTGCACTTCCAGCCCTGAGCAATGCCCTCCCTCATCTTAGTGAATGTGAGCACTTTCTCTTGAGAAAGGCCCCACAAAGCAGAAAGCACAAAGCCAAGCAATGAAACTCTAATCACATATTGCTTCGACCCTTCCGCATTAGGTATACTTCAGTCCTGAAATCTTTCTATAATGTGCTTCCAGAAGGACAAAGAAAATAAATGCTTTTCTCCCCAGTCTAATCTGGATATAAAATGAAATGGAAAATCGACAAATCACGAAATGTGCCTGGGTCTTAGTTTATTAATCAAACAAATGGGTTGAACAGCTTACCTAAATGTAATATACCATGGCTAGAGATAACAGTAGCTGAGAGAACTGTGATACACAAACGCCTGGCACTGCTGAGAGATGGCAGCAGAGCGCACAGGAGGAATACGGGTGGGAGCAGAGAGGTCAGAGAGGTTATCAGGGCACCCTGGCTCTAGCCCTAGCTCTGCTCCTCACTGGCTCTTAAAATTGAGTTGATGTCACTTCACTCTCTGGGCCTTGCTTTCCTCCTCCGAAAAACACTGATATAAAAATATTTCATGATAGTGAGTGATTCAATAAGAACATGGATCCAAAAAACACTTTGCGAAATCTTAACAGCATTATTCTAAAATATTAGATGCTACTTGGATAAGGTGTTGCGTGTGCTTAATGGGCCCCCAAAAGGCCAACATTTGATTTTAGCAAGTCCCATGGAAACTGCCAGAACCCCGTAAGGATTTCAAGGGAAACCAGGCCCCAGGGAGGCGAGATCAGATGGCAATGGAAAGAATTTCTACTCCCTGTGGCCTGCCAGCCCTTGGCCTCCTAAAGCGATCAGATGTTGGATTTGGAAACAGCCAACCTGATAGAATTCTTCACACTTCTAATTACTTCATGATTTGTACACATTTTGGCGGTTGCTTCAAGGCTGTTTTATTAATTCGCAGATTTTCACTATTTTTGCTTCTCCTTTTCTTGCCAATTAGCTGAACTAGCTGCAACTCAGCATCCAGGGAGGGCTGCAATGGGAAGAGGCCTCCCTCCTCCCCAGCCCCCACTGCCCGGGAATCCTACCTCGGCGCTAGGGTCAAGAGTCACCACAGGGACTGATGGGTGGGTGGCCTGGTGGGAGCTTATTCCCGGATGACAAAATCTGTTTCCTCTGCTTTGAAAGAACACCTTGAGTCACCTCTCCCAGTCTGTCTAACGCTTGACTGAGCCCTGTGGACCCACATGAGAATCTAAGACATTAGGGAGAATGCTGCTGTCACCAGACTTGACTCAGAAACCCCATGAGAAAACTCGGAGAGGCCCCTATGCAGCCAGGCCTCAGATACGGCCTCATTAACACCATCCGCACTCACAGGCATGGGAGACCCTGCTTTCTGTGTCATACCCCAGGCAGGCAGTACCAGGCAAGGGATCTGTCTCAATTCCTAGGCCTCGCCTCCGCTCTCTCAAATGGGATCGTAACATAGGCTCTGCCCTCCTTGCCAGGTTACTGTGAGGAAGTGTGTTCAATGCTGTAAGAGCTAAATGCAGGCAAGGGGCCCTTATAAGCGACACCTTTGGTTTGAAGACAACACAGTGGCAGGGTGTCCAGCTCTGCTTTCAAGTCAGAAGGATCTCAAGGCTGGGTTTGGCCTGCAGTGGGAAACACAGCTGCAGCCTCTCCTTCCTCTGGAGCTCTGGCAACCCCTGAAGCTGGCGGTGGGCATCAGGAAGGAAGGTTCCAAATGGGAATGTCTGTGGCCACATGGAACCATTGCTATCCATTGAACCCTCTACAGATGATTGCTGTCAGTTTCTTGCTTTCAGAACCACCCCCCCCCCCCACCAGAGGAACTCCTTCCTTCAAAATCTTTCCCACCTCCAATGAGGCTGTGGGACAGACTCCCTGGTCCACCCTGAAGCCCAATGTGCAAGGACAGCAGATGCCATGAAGCCCAAGCCAACCCCCAAGGCTGGTCTAAGTCCACCTCTCCCAGGAAGCCTCCTCTGACCATGCAGTCCACAGGATGTCCGGGCAGGAGCCAGCTGAGGAAACACAGCAAGAGCTGAAATGGGGGCCTCGTGGCCAAGATGAGTGGGTGGGCGGCGGGGTGGTAAGAGGGACAAAAACGCCAGACTGGAGTGGTGACACTCTCCCTTCCCTCCACAGCAGCACGTCCTAATGACAACACCCATTTGTCTTGCAGATTAACAGGAGAGAGTCAGGAGGCTGCTTTTCCTGCGCTGCGAGCAGAGGGGCTCCCTTGACAGAGTACACCTGTGTAATAAATGATACCACGTGCCAATTAACATTTGCAAAGAGTCACTCGGGCACAGGGGTGGGGAACACACAAGAGGCCCCCGAACTTCTAGAGGATCTGGGCATGGGACTGAGCTGTGTTCATTCTGAGGATTTGGACAAAGTACGTCTGCTGGAGACCCCTTGTAACTTCCTGGGAGCCTGAGGGGCCTGGCCTCGTTCCAGGTTTAACCTCAGGGAGGAGGGCAAAGATGGGAAGAAAGGGTGATGAAGAATGGGAGGGGAGAGGGACGAGATAAAGAAAAAGCAGGTTCCCAGAGGCGGACACTGTGGGAGCAAGTGAGCCACATGGGACACCTTGATGACCCCTTGGGCCAAAGGTTACCACCTCCTCCAGCCATCCCAGAATCCTTCCCACCTCCAGCAAGGCCAGGGGACAGATTCCTTGGTCCATGCTGAGGCTCAGTGTGCAAGGACAGCAGATGCCATGAAGGCCAAGCCATCCCCCAAGGCTGGTTCAAGTCCACCTCTCCCAGGAAGCCTCCTCTGACCATCTGGTCCACAGCACTTCTTCCCTCCGCAGACCTCACATTCAAAGGTGGATCTGCCAGGTGAGAAGGTTAATTTTATGTCAACTTGGCTGACCAGTTGGTGACCAATTTTATGTCAACTTGGCTGACTAGTTGGCTGACCGATATGGTGCCCAGATATTTGGTCAAACATTATTCTGGATGTTTCTGTGAGGGTGTTTTTGGATGAGATTTACATTTAAACTAGTGAATGCTGAGTAAAGCAGATGACCCTTCATAATGTGGGTGGCCTTCTTCCATTTGGCTGAAGGCCTTAATAGAACAAAAGAAGGAACTCCCCTGAGCAAGAAGGAATTCTGCCATTGGATGGCCTTCAGGCTTCCATGTAACCTCAGCTTGTCCTGAGTCTCCAGCCTGCCAGACCACCCTGCAGATTTTGGACTTGTCAGTCTCCATAATTATATGAGCTGAGTCCTTAAAATAAATGCCATTATAAATATATGTGTGCGTACACACACTTAATTGATTTTATTTCTCTCGAGAACCCTGAATAATACACCAGGAAACTAACAAAGCTTAAGCCAAGAGCTCCTCACTAGCAAGAGCCCCTTCCAGAGACCTGGGAGGGGCTCTAGCTATTTTCTCTCTCTTCTTCTGGGAGGGCCTCCCAATACTGCATAAGCTCCAGCCCTCACCAATCCCGGATCCAGCCTGGTTTGGTGGATGTACTGCCCTGAGTCTACTCTGCTGTTCAGACCTGATACTTTGTTTTGCCGGCAGAGCAAGTCTTCCCTCTCTAATTCACCTGGAAGCTCCATGAAGGAAGGGGCTGGAGCTTCTACTCCTTGGCCTCCTCTGCCATCTGTGTCACAGCCCTTGAAGGTGCTAAGAGCCCAATACATATTTGCTCACAGAATGGGGGTTCATGACTCATGTGGGTCTTTGGAGGAAGGACGCTAGAAAAGCGCTATCAAAGAATGATGCTGAGGACCCAGGGAAGGAGAAAAACAAAGTGTAAGGATGAAGTGAGGAAGGAGAAAAATCTTGCCATATTTCATGCCCAGCACCTTTGCTGTCTCTTAGCACCCTAAGATTCTGCTCACGGAGGCTCGGTCCCCTGGGGTGACAGAGGCCGTCCATCCCTGATGCAACCTTGCATTTTCCAGGACCAGCTTTGGTTCCTCCTCGACTTGTTCTCTCCCCGACACCTCCCCCTGTGTCCTGAGAAAGCTCAGCAAAGCACAAAGCTGGCTGAGTTTTCAGGCTGCCTGGGCCTCAGCTTCTCCATGCCGGTGTCCTGGGGCAGGTGCCAGTCAGTCAGGATGTATTTCATTTCCAGAAAGTCCTCATCTTCCAGGTGCCAAGGGGGGTGAATTAGAGTGGAATTCAGTACCACAGGCTGAGGGACAAGACAGGCGGCTGTCTTGGTTGGGCCCTGTGTTTTGACAAAGCGTACAGCTGACTCAACACTCTTTAAGCTTGCTGCTGGGTGCTCTCAGGTGTCACTTTCTGAACACAAGTTCTCTAGACCCCAGGCAGCTGCACCAGGAAGGCACACCAGGCAGGGCCCTGCAGGAAGAGCACCTGCGTACCTTAAAAGAGGTCTGTCTTAAAACAATATGTTTGCCAGTGACACCATCACCACCACGAAAGGATTCACCACTGGTATTATTTTTTTAAAAGTTACACTTTTAAAAAATGATAAATTCATCAGATAAACATCAGATAATAAAGAAAAGAAAAACATAACAGAAAGAGTAACCCTCACATCCAGGAAAAGCCTGGTTAACACTTTGGTAACACCCTTTTAGCCTTTTCTGCTTATAATAACATTTTTAAAAGAAAAATAGGACCCTACAGTACATATTATTTTGTAAGTTACATACTGTTAAAAAGAGTCAGTGAACTCCCGGGAAGACTGTGACATCACGGAACAGCTCCACAGCACCACCATATACAGCACTACACTGCTCATGTGTTGATTTCCTTTACTCTCTGGAACCTAAAATATTTGCAAATTATAACTTATTGTACAAATATCTAGGAATAAAACTGGGAAACCGTAATTTGGCTGGTACTCTTGTATTCTGCTTCCATCTGTGCAGTAGGCCACACAAAGCCCGTATACTCATATACCCATTCATACCTTCACCACATGCGGATTACATCCTGCTCTGTCCCAAGCGTTGTGTTAACCATAAACTAGTAAGCAGGTCCTTGCTCTGGTGAAATTTATACTGCAGTGAGAGAAGACAAATACCAAGATAAGTAAACAGAGATAAAATAAAATCAGCAGGAATAAATAGGGACAGGTGATGTGATTGCATATGTCAGGGGAGAAGATTATTTTGGCCAGAAGGTGTCTCTGAAAAAAAATCATGTGGCGTGAGAAAGGTAAGAAGGGGCCATCCATGTAACCACTTGAGGAAGAGCAACCCAGGCAGCAAACACAGCAAGTGCAAAGGCCCTGGGGCAGAAGATACTTGGTGTATTCAGGAAAGAGACTAGGGGGGCTGAAGCCAGAAGGGCAGGGTTGGGGAATGAGGTTGAAGAGGTGGGCAGAGCAGGACCCTGTATGTTAAAACGGTAAGACGTTTTGATTTTATCCCAAGTGCAATGGGAAACAGCGAAGTGTTCCAAGCAGGGAAATGATATGGTCTGATTTGCGTGTTTATAAGTTCCCTCTGGCTGATTCCTGAAATGCAAAGAATGTACCGCAGTTCCCTACCATAATGGGAACAGGGAGACGAGTAAGCAGGCTACCTGAGGTAGTCCAGGCAGGAGATGACGGTGGCTTAGACTTCAGTGTCAGGGATGGGGTCAGGGTTCAGAGAGATGTGAGGGGCACTCTGGAAGAGGGACTAATGGGATGTGCTGACAGATTCATTGTGAAGACCGACTGGGTGTCGAAGCTTCCATGTACACAGAAAGGAAAGTGGGGACAGGCTGGCTGGATGAGTCTAAATGAATTTGTAGTAAAATCTACGCCGCTGCATGATGTTTATAATTCTTTTGAGACCAGCCTCTCCTGGTTCCCAGGAGCTTGGTGCATCAAGCACTGAGACCTGACTGGGACCAGGTTCTAGTTCTGAATTAACCACTCCCTGCCTGAGACTTTAGGGAATTTACCTCACTCCATGGAGTTTCCCCAATCTCTGCCAAGACAGATAGATTAAATGCTCCCTTCTGAACTCCTACAGCTCTCTTACAGCCTGATAAATGATACCCAGAAAGCTACTTCAGCTCCTGGAAGGGAGGTATACTATAAAGTATTTTGTTTCCTTAGCTGTCTGCTGAATTAACTAACAGTTGCATCCACATATGTACACAAGAGATAGTTCTCTTACTCCAAGTGCTCTGTTCCTGAAAAATAAAAATCTTTTGGGGACAGTATGTGAAATGAGACTATTTACCTGACTGTACCAGTCACTAATCTCTCCCCAGCAATCACTAATCGGCTTGGGAGCACTGGCTTCCACTCTCATTACAGATGATGCTCTTATGCTAAAGTCTGAGACCCATACATTTAGCGGTTTGTGGTGGCTGCTATACAATCATTCACAAAAAGGTCTTTCGCAGGCTGCTACATTATTATTCTTTAATCAAATGCTGCAGTTCCAAACCTATTCTGCCCGTGTTCAAGTCACAAATCAGGTACTCTGGGCCATGAGGGAGAGAGGTGTTCTCAGCTGGTGTGTCAATGTTTATTGAGTGCCTCTCTGAAGGTAGTACATGAGGCCCAAACCCCCTTGAGGAATGAAGGCTTCTTTGCCCTGGCTGCTGGGAGTCTGCAGCAGGCTCAGTGGCAGCCTGCTCTAAGGACTGGCTTGGCTGAGTGAAGACACCTGGCCAGGACTCACACCTCCTTCCCGGGGCAGCCTGCAGACACGGCAGGAAAGTACAAAGGGCCTCCAACTTGGGGCAGCTCTGAAGGACCATTTCAACCACAGAAGTCCCACGCATTAAGAGGAGGCTATCACCGTGCCTGAAGCCCAGCCACCCTTCAACCCTGCTTCCCTCTTTCCCCTTTCCCAAGCCTTCACCCCAGAAGCACCCTCTGGAGAAAAAATACCATTCAAGCGAATCTTGGCGCAGACTCTGCTTCCCAGGGAACCCACCAGTACATGTGATGCCCCCGGCAGGCCCCCGAGAAAGACATGGTTGAACATCGCCCGACACACCACCTCAGGGATTCATTCTCCCTCCTCTGCCTGTCTGGCCCACTTTTGATTTGTCCTCTCAATGGTTGGCTACATCCTGCTTCACCTTATAATAAAGTCTACTGAGATCACAGTGACCTGTAAGGTCTGTTAATAGGCATCAAGATGTGCCCTGTCTACTCAGACAGGCCGTACACACCGGTGGCAGAGACTTAAAGATGTCTTCTGTGCCTGGCACAGTGCCGTGCACAGGTAGTAAGTGTCGTGGAGCGACAGTGACAGTGATGGGCAGCACATGAAATGATGGCATTTGCTGATGCTAAGTGCCAAACGCATGGTGAAGACAGAAAGCATTGCAGATACTTGGACATGAGACACCCTCGAGAAACTCCAGGGAAATCATAAGAAAAGCTTTTAGAACTCGAACTCTCTAGCAACAACAGAGGTTTCATTTCCGGAAAAAAATTTTTGCTCCTGGTGGCATCTGCACTCTTAGTTACTCAGAGCTCCATTCTCTAACTTGTCGCCCCTCTTTCCTACCATCTGGGGTCCTGTCTGTGCTGATTATCAGCTCTGGAGAGCAAGAGTCAAATCTGGAATGTTTAGTGGCTCTGGCCAAGGGTCTGTTTGGAGAGTCAGCTAAAGTGAATGGCTTCGGCGGGTGGACAGGGGCTCTCTGTGGCTTTTCATTTCACCGAGTCATTCTGCTGCCCCAAACCTATAATAGCAGCCTCTGCCATTAGGATGGTGTCCCATTTTTTCCCCTTGTATTTAAGGCTTCCTGCTCGCATAGATATTGCCCCGCTCTCACTCCCTGCAGCACTATGTATCTTTAGGGCACATTTCAGTGCTTAAGTACAGCTGCTATTTTTGTCCTTTAGCTGTTTCCTGTTTAGGTCTCCTTTCTTCATGGGGTGAAGAGACGCAGGCTGGGCACCTTCTGTCTGTTGTCTGCTGTCTAGAAGGCAGTTTGGAGTCAGAAGATTTATAATTTGATACAAGCTATTAATCCTTTCTAAGCCTCAGTTTCCTCATCTGGAAAATGGGGATACTAGGACCTTCATAAGGCTGATGGGATTAAATGAGTGAATGTATATAAGACCCTGAGCATGGTGCCCAGTCATGTAGCAAATGCTCGATAAAATTGAGCACTGCTTTTCTTCTTTAACAGCATTCAAGGGCCCTGTTTCTTAGCAAGTGAAATAATAAAAAGGTACTTGGCCAAAAGAAGTAAAAATAAGATAAAATAATTATTAGGTTGATAGTTATCTAAATACAAGGATAACCTCTCCAAACATGGAAGGGAAAATAGATGGTTTGATGGAGCTCTGGGCCATGGGTGGATTTTTTTCTTTCTGCAAGTTTAATGTTTTTATAATGTTCTTTATGTGTACGCTCTCTCTCTCTCTCTCTCTATATATATATATATATATATATATATATTTTTTTTTTTAATTTTTATAGAGATACTGTCTCACTATGTTGCCCAAGCTGGTCTTGAACTCCTGGCCTCAAGCAATCCTCCCGCCTCAGCCTCCCAAAATGCTAGGATTTTAGGCACAAGTCACTGCACCTGGCCTGGGCTATAATTTTTTTTTTAAATAAGACAATATGATGATCTTCATATTTAACTGTGTGGCAACACTCCCCTCCCTGGGTGAATATGAGCAGAAAGTAAATGTTGACGGGCTAGAGTGATCTCATGCATAGAGATGGTATCTCAGATCATGGCCACATGAAGATACACATTAACAGGCAGATTCTGTGTCAGAATTTCTAATGAAGAGAACTAAAAATGTGCATTTTATGAGATAAGTTCCTCGTGTAAAAATATGCTTCTGAAAGTTTGAGAGATTCTTGCCTCCTGGAAAGAACACTGGATTTGGAGATCCAAGTCTAGTAAGCTCTGCTGCTGTCTTCGCAAGTCAGGGGTCCTCTGGAGTCCCATTTTGCTCTCCTCCTATAACACTTCCAGCTCGGTGGTCATTAAGGCCCCTTCTGAAGGGAGAAAGGATCAGTCACATTCCCCACTGGGAACCCATGCCAGAGGAGAACACTTGGACAGAGAGCCTGGATTCCTGAGGATAGCTAAATAATCTTTGGGACAAATAAATATTCAACAAGTGATCAGGCCTCAGCAAAAGCAAAGTGCATGCCTATTGTTGCCAACTCAAATAAAGAAGCTGCACAGCCTGCATTTCCTTGGGGGAGCCAATATCCTATTTCGGTTTTGTCACTGGCAGCTCTGCAATGCAGTCCGGCGTCCCCGCTCACGCCAGCCTCCTGTGGACCCGCGTGAGGCTGTGCCTCCTCTGTCACCAGCAGTGCAGAGAGAAAGGACTGCAGAGGGGGAAGGAGAGAAACATCAGTCAATTTGGCTTAGCTTTGGTAAAAGAATGAAATGGTTAAAAATAATGTCGAAAAGGAGTTTTAGTATTATGAGTAGGTTTCCGTGGAGTATGAGTGTGCTCACTGCATTGAGAAAGTCTCACTGAAAAGACACAGGAAGAAAGAGGCAGTCATCAATGACACTGAAATTTGCTTGTCTCATTGAGTGAAGGCCCAGTTGGGTCCAGGCCCAGTGAGGTGGTTCATGCCTGTAATCCCAGCACTTTGGGAGGCTGAGGTGGGAGGACTGCTTGAGGCCAGGAGTTCGAGACCAGCCTGGGCAACATAGTGAGATCCTGCCTTTATTTAAAAAAATAAAAATTAAAAAATTAGTAAGGTGTGGTGGCACGCACCTGTAGTCCTAGCTACTCGGGAGGCTGAGGTGGGAGGATCGCTTGGGTCCAGGAGGTCAAGGTTACAGTGAGCTATGTGGTGCCACTACACTCCAGCCTAGGCAACAGAGGGAGACCTTATCTCAAAAATAAAGAAATAAGTGATTCTGGGTCCAGTTTAATTTAAACTGAGCTTTGATATACTGGGTAAACATCATAATGACTCACAGAAAAACAAATCATGGCTGATCACTTCATTTTTCCTGATGAAAAGTCTCCTAATTGCAGACTAGTCAGTATATAATATCCGGACTTCCTATATCTTTAGCTAGGAATCTCTGGTTGGCACATGGTAATCCAAGTTTATAGAAATATGAATCTTCACAAAAGATACTTCACATAGTTTTCTTTTTGCAGGGAGACAGCCTAATTAAAATGATACATTTGACCAATTCTCAGTTTACATTCACCTTCTTGCGTAAGTAACGTGTAATGACTTTAACCAAT
This sequence comes from Sapajus apella, assembly GCF_009761245.1. Taxonomy (NCBI): domain Eukaryota; kingdom Metazoa; phylum Chordata; class Mammalia; order Primates; family Cebidae; genus Sapajus; species Sapajus apella. The sequence goes on along the minus strand of NW_022437049.1, from coordinate 3,549,237 downwards.
CTGGGTCATAGAAAGATATTCTATAGAAGGCAGTTACCCAGGCCAGGTCCCTGCATCTTGGAGGGGTTGAGTGTTTACCATACAGGTATTGATCGACTTACCACCTATGCAACTTACGACCATTCGACTTTACGACCACAATCGCTAGCCATGGCTGCTCCGCGTCTGGCAGCGCAAACGTTGCCCAGCTGGGCATACGACAGTGCGGACCATCTTCCGGCAGCACTACCATATCCGCGTGCACCATTTCAACTGTACATATAGACTACTCAACTTACAACCAAATCGTGTTACGACCGGTCCGCGGTCCCAACCGTGGTTGTGAGTCGAGCACTAGCTGTACTGACTTTTAGATAGTGTTCTGAGAGGCACCGTCTGTATTTTCTCTTTAGATTTGGGATGGTTTTACTTGCCCTGATCCATCCCTTCAAACACCTGCCCCACTCCATTATAATGATCACGCTTTTACCAATGAAGCCAACGGTTTCTCATTAGGCTTGTAGATGGTGCCAAATTGCATGTGGTCCTCAACATTTCTAAAGATAGAAATCAACATTACCTTCATGCATTTTAGAGAGAATGCAGAAGCACACACATTCTCAAAGCCAAGGGAAAGGGAGTACGGACACATAAAAGATGCAGCATTTACCCACAGTTTATCTGAAATATAGGAACAGTCACTGGAAAGGGCCTGAAGGTCGTGGTGAACCCTAGGTTTTATACATACATTTTTATGGCGGGGCTGTTTTTTAAAAGCTTTGTTGATACAAAAATGGATAAAGAGCCACAGAACTTAGCCTGTATCTATTCTTCCTTTTTTTCTCCAACATTAATCAAACAATTATTTGGGGGTATCAAGCAGAACTTTACAAGCAAAATGGGGAGAAACAGAAAAACAGGAATGAACATAGGTACAGGGTGTGGTAACTAGTTTGGGTGAACTGACTTTAACAAGCACTTTCAACAATACTGGGGAAGCCCAGAGGTTGATGAGCAGGCAGGGGAGGGTCATCATGAGAGATCAGAGATGATGGAGGTTAAATCTGGAGATGGAGGGAGGTTAGCTTCAAATATTTGCCAGGCAGCCTGGGGAAGGGGGGTAAACTTTACGTAGGCTTGATCCAGATGGTTAAAAAAAATCTAAGTATATACATGCACATATGATAGATACATATTATAAAAAAGGTTTTGGGGCAAAAGAATAACATTTCAAATAACTTGGAGCTCTTCTTCAAAAGAACAGATGACTCCTAATAAAGCAGTGAGTTTCCTGTCATGGGATGTGTTCAAGAAGAAGAACTGATCATCTGTCAAGAACAACATGGAGAAGGTTCTGGCTTTAGATAAACTCTGAGCATCAATTCAGTGCTAAGGCTGAAGACTTTTATAAGCAAGAACAGTCACAGAGATAGAAAATGAGATGGAAGAGGGGTGGCTTAAGGTCTTGTTACAAGTATGAGTAAAGATGTAACAAGAATGTTCTACAGAAGATTTTAAATCATGAGTGCGAGGTTCAGAAGCCTGTCACATTTCTCCCATTTGATTCTTCGTATAAATCTGATAGGCTCACGAAGAGAGTTGTAATCAATGTTCTCCAGGTCTCAGCCCTGGTATCCTACAGGTCGGTACAACCACATCATCAGCTCTGCAGCTGAGATGGTAATGGGACCCTCTCCTGTGGGTGAAACAGGCTGGAATTTGTCAAGGGTTTATCAAGCTGGAATGAACAAGGGTCTAAAATCAAAGTCTGGTTTAGTTCCTGGAAAGTCATGTTTGACAAAACAGAATACCATAGGGTTTTCCTTCTCATCCTTCTCTTTAACTATTTCAAGTACTGTAAACTTTGCACTTTATTTTACTGCCACATGCAGCGTTAAAATGAAATAATAATCCTCCTTGATTTAAAAGATTAATGTTTTCTCTGTTAAGAAAAATGTTATTTCAATAATGCCTTTGAAATTATAGACCATGACGTCTTCTGTTCAAATTGTTTTACCCACAATGGGCTGGCTCTACCATGCCTTAATTTTGAGAAAACCTGCAAAAATCCAAGAGCAAAGGGGAAAATCCAGTAATAATTATTCCCTCATCACTGAGTCCTCCATCTTACACAATAATTCAAAGAAACTCAAAGCCTTAGAGACAAAAGTTGGAGCCTTAAAGTTGGTGGTGGTGGTAATGGTAACAGTCATTGCCATTTATTCAACATGTCCTTTATGCTAACGTCCACTTATGTGACTAATGTTCAGCCTCCAGGGAACATTTCTCTGCATCTCTTGCTCCAGTCCTCAAAACAAAAGGCTACTGTGTCCAAATGTTGTGAAAGATTGGGGATTGTGACATCGCCAGCATCAGGGACAGACTCCGAGTACAGGGAGAACCTGAGCAGTGCCAGCCCTATGTATTGACTCATCAAATCCTCCCTCAGAGACCAGCAAAGCAACAGATTCCTGAATAACCAAAAAGTATTGCTTCCCAGAAGGGAAGAATATTCATTTTCTTGATTCTATTTATCTTCCAATTCTTGGTTTTACCAGTACCATTGAAGTAGTGTGATATCCACAAGAGTTACAGTATGAAAGTTATGGAATAGTTTGCAATATTAAACAATTCGTAACCTTTAGATATATACGCATTTAGATAGGTCTACAGGTAATATGTGTGACATGTGAAACTGATTCTAATTTTTAATTTTTGTGGGTATGTAGTAGGTATATATATTTATGAGGTATATGGGATATTTTGATACAGGTGAAATTGATCCTTTACATTGGCAACTACATGGATTTGAAAAGCTAGAATTAAAAATAGTTTTATTTTATAAAAATAATGATTCAAATAAGTGTTTTAAAAATTAAGTAACAATTTCAAACTTATTTAAATGTAAATTTAAAATGTGATATTATGCATGTGTTTTGATCTTAAATTTTAGATATTTTAAATATTGTTAAAAACTTTTTAAAAACATTAATTTAGAATGCTTTAATTTTGACTAGTTTAAATTTACATTTTGATGGTACTTTATTCAAATTTGACACACATTTTTTAGTCTTTTAGGTCCTTGCTGACAACTGAATACTAGTTATGTTAAAAAACATTAATTAAGGATTATTCTGAAATGAAGGCAAAAATATTTGTTATAGAATATATAATTTATGAATTATATGTATATCTTATTTCATCCAAACATTGTCCATCAGCAGAATACTCAACAGGCATAATAATAAATTCCATTACCTTTAATATTTTGCCAACTTTCATTGATATCAAGACCATAGCTTTCCACATATATTGTTATTATAAAGGTATATTGCCAATACAGTTGAATAGAATATATTGAACAGTCGTTTACAACTTTAATTATTTAGGCATGGTATTTCATTCATCTTCTTGCCCTGAGCTCTACAAATGTTAGAAAAGAGGCTGATTTAGGGTCTCTGTTAGAGCAACTAAACTTATGTCCTAAACAATGCAGTGCCCTTGCTTACTACTTAGATAAGTCGGAGCCCACAACAGTATTAAAGTAAAATGCTAATTGAAATCATAAAAATAGTTCATTGGTTATTATTCTACATCCTGTGTATGCTGTATATAAGACTTATAGTCTCTGTAGAACTACGTGTCACACAAGGGTATTTCTGACACAATCAGTGTTTGCAGATAAGTGTAGTATTAGTTACCTATTGCTTTGTAACAAATCACTATAAATTTAGCAGCTTAAAACAACACATATGAATGATATCCCAGTTTCTGTGGATAAGAAGTGTAGACATAATTTGTTGGGTCCTCAGCTCAGGGGTCACAAGGCTTCAATCAAAGTGTCAAATGGGCTGCATTCTCATCTGGAGGCTTGACTGGGGAAGAATCCAAGCTCATTCCACCTGTTGGCAGAATTTATTACCTGGCAGCTGTAGGATTTAGGGACCCACCTTCTTACTAGCTATTGGCTGGAGGATACTCAGGTCCTAGAGGCCACACGCAGCTTCCTGCCATGTGGCTCTCTTCACAGGCTCTCTCAAATATGGCTGAATACTTTCTCAAAGCCAACAAGAGACACCCTCTTCAGTCTGCTAAGGCAGAGTTTTCTATAACATGACATGATCATGGGAGTGACATCCCATTACTTTTGCCATATTCTATTGGTTAGATGCACAGGATCTGCCATGATCAAGGGAGAGGATTATACAGGGAGGTTATAAAGGGGTGATATTCATTGGGGGTCACTTTAGGATGTGTTTGCTGCAATGTGTTTTCTAACGTCCTGTAAGGATGAAAAAGTCTTGAAAAAGTTCCCCACTACCTAGAGAAGCAAGTTGGCAGACACGATTTTCAAAAATTCATCCAGAGCCTTATGCTTCTCTGGCTACAGGGTTCCACACCAGGAACTCTGCAGAAACTGGCCTTGCTATTTGACAAAGATCTTTATAGCCTTTTTAGGAATCTAATCAAATCACTAAGGTGGTAACCTGTCACTCTCTGCTTTCTGTCTAGTTAGAAGGTTCTAGGTGTAGTACTCATGCCCTTAGAGAAGACATTTTGCAATGTTTAAAGGTTGTAGGCCATGAATTCAGCAATAATTTCCTGCTAGCTCCATGATGCAAGACGCTATAGGATATATATAGAAGATGACCCCAATCCTGTCTTCTTAGAGTTTGCATCCCCGTTGGCAAGAAAAAACAAGGAAAATGTCCAAGATGCAATTCTGCTCTAATATCATCTCTTCTACACTGAGCCCTCCAGTCACAGATTCCTCCTCTAAGCATGCACATAAATATACAGCCTCTTGTTCTATGCCCTCACAAGTCCTGTTTGATTATCCACCTGAGATCTTTCTCTCCCACTATACTGGGATCTCCCTGAGGGTAGGGGTGACATACCCATACCTATATGTCCAAGACCTAGAATCATCCCTGACACAAAGCTGTTGCCCATGGTGGGTTTAGATGAATGGATGTATGGATGGTTGGATATATCGATTATAACAAATAAGCTGTGAAATCGAAAATATTGTAGGACTGCAGGTGTAAAACCTTGTTCAGGCCATAACACTTCTCTGAACTTATATCCAGTTTCTCTATTAGTAAAAATAAAATTGTACAATATTCAGCAAAAGATCCAGACATAAATGAGTATTGTCTTCTAAAATCCATGTAATACCAAGGTCAAGATCAGAAAAAAACAATCTAAGGTCAGAATGAGAGGGTGAAGAGAGCTTACTAGGAGGAAGCATAAAGAAATCTTCCAGGGTACTAGAAAGTCTATAAGCTTATCTGGTCACACAGTGTAAACATGTGAAAAATCTGTCAAGCTATGCATTTCAGGTTCATGGGGTTTGCTTTATGTAACTCACACTTCAATCTTAAATGATGATGGAGTGTGCCCGAGGCCTCTAAGTAAAGAACATAGCCCCATTCCTGCATAAAGAGTCAGTATTCTGGTCAGGGAAAGCGATGTCAGTGGTGTGATCATCTCAAAGAATCCAGCATCAGAGTACTTCTCAGTTGTTTAATCCCGTGTTCCTGCACGTTGCTGACGTGGGCAGGTGACTCCAGAGGAATGTTTTCATTTCCTTTGGGCCACTTTATCTTTCTCTGCAAACCCTGAAGATCAAATGCTACGTCATTAAATGACTCCCTGAAGCCTTCCTTGAGGCCAGGATACAATGTCCCCACTGTCAGAGAGATGGGCGGCTCTCCCGTGGGGTCATATCTGCAAGGTTACATTCCGGCCCAGGCCTAGATAAGGAGCTCAGTGACACCTTCTAGCAAAAGGTCAGCTGTGCTCACTCACTGGGTGGAGCCTGTGAAGACATACCCAGGGCTGCTCCTAAGGTGATTTCTCTGTTGCAGATTTTCTGCAGCAGAGTACTTCTGCAGAAGGAGTATGAACAAGTAACTTCTGAATGTTCCTTTGATATCTCTACCTTAATTTTTTAAAACGTGAAACTGCACATTATTGGACTCATGATGGGAAAAAGATGCCAAGGAAGGGCACGACACCGGAAGCCTCTAGAGATGGCAGAATAAAATAGCTTTTTCCAAGCACACACACTTTTGCAGAAATGGTGTCTCCAAGTGAGTATATCGGAGGTTGGTAAGAAACAATTACTCCAAGTCATGTGATCACTCTCCCTTTCCTGAACTCAAACTCTACCTGAACCTACTCAGATCTGAGACATTTTATCATGTAAGCAAGAACCTGCTCTTTGCTTGTTGAGTTCATGTCACTCACATAAGAAGACTGTCAGTTCATTCACAGCCAGTCCATGACTCAAGCATGTCCTCCTTCTCCACAGCTGGGCACACCCTCTGTGGTCATTAAATAGTTGGTGACTTAGGTACATGTCCAAATCTGGTAGTTATATAGTCCAAGCATAGAATAGCAGCCCTCACCAGGAACTGTCCTTTGCACTAGACAAATATTGGGAGAAAGACCATATTAGGCCTCATGATCCTCACTGTCCAGTGGGGGGGGGGGGAAGAGAGGTGAACTTGATAAGCTGTATATTTTTGCTGTGATCAAAGCCCAGGAGAGGGGGTAAATGGAGTATCATTTGCTCCCTGCACACCATCTGTCCAACTTCATCGCTTTATTAATAAAGAAATGGTGGCAGAAGAATGTGTACCATTTACGAAGCTCTTGTGTCTCAGCCCTGAACACCCCCTGCTAGTCTCTGTTCAGTTATACTGCGCAGGAAATCAGAGAATCTGCAAATCACAATGCTCCTTGACAGCGGGCTCTCTGTTAATTTCTGCCAACAGGGGGCACTAGAGGAAAGGCTGCAAGGCAGGAGGAGGGCTGCTGCAGCTCACCCAGCCATGGCTCTTCACTTTGACCTTAAACTTGGTTTTGGTTTCCCATTTTCCCACACTCCCAGAACCTGCCTCACCATACCCCTCAGAGGTACCAGCAGCCTCTGGGCAGGGCCCAGTTCTTCAAGGTCTGCCGCTGGGAGGCCCTCCTCCAGGGACCTAAGATAGCTATACCAGCCAAGTGGTGGTCCCTCCTCTGAAGGCTGAGCTGTAGTTCTAAGAGCCCACTTCTCCAAGCTTCTGTCCTCTTTTCCCTTTGCCTTGGGGGTGGCGGCTGCTTCCTCTGGTTATATCTCTATGTTACCTCAAGGTAGGCCTCCCATGCCTGTTTAACCAATTCCCTCCTTCAACTCTGCTGAAGTAAATGGTGTGGTTCTGGTCTTCTAATCATGATCCTGGTTGGTACAGACAGGAGGTGACGAGCTCACAGGCAAGTTAATTCACCTCTTGAAAAATTCAATTTTTCTGCAAAAATGGGCATAATAACAGCACCCGTGTCATATGGTTGTGAGAAGGAATTATTGAAGTGATGTTGGTAAAGTCCTCCCTGTACTATTTGGCACATAGTATTTGGCAAAATGGCAACCAGGATCCAGGCTTCATGACCCAAGATCTTAATTTTTCTATCTGATATATCCACCATATCTATAGACCGGAATGACCAAAGAGAGTACAGCATAGCAAACAAGTAGGCTTTAGAGCCAAACTGTCTAGATTCAAATCCTCCCTCCACCATTTACTGTGTGACCAATGGCAAGTTACTCAACCTCTCTGTGCCTTGGTTTCCCCATTGGTAAAATGGTGGTAGTAGAACCTATCATAGGGACGGACATTAACACAATCAAGCACTTAGAATAGTACCTAGCATGCAGCAGAATAGTACCTGACACCATCAACATCATCGAGAATCGACTATGGCAAAGTAGGAGTGCAGTTCTTGTCACAAACACCTGTGTTAACTCTTGGTTCTGCCTCTCCTTGACTGTGTGTCCTGGCAAGTCACTTTACCTACATGAACCTCAGTTTCCCCAGCCCAATAGGAAGACATATCTCACAGGCTGGAGGGGTAAACAATACATCATGCAAGATGAGCAGTATAATGTCTGGCGAGCAAGTGCTTGATAAAAGGCGTCTGCTGCTGTGACTAATTTCATCAAATCTGATGGCCCCAAAACTTCTTTTTTGGATCATTGGTTCATGCATGAAGTGAGTTTAGAACAATGATACCTTGAATTGTCATTGTAAAAAAAGAAGTGGATCTGAACCTTCAAGGTATCCCACACTGAGGGATGACACTCTTAGATGATATACAAGAGCTCTCAACTAGGAAGAGGCAAGCAGGAGATCAGAATGTTCTCTGTGCTACTCACTGACTTGCTATCACATGGCCTAGTGCAGTTATAAATTATAATTGACATCTTATCTACTTCCAAGAAGGATTTTCAGTGACCTACAATAACATGTCATACCTTCAAAACTTAACGTCAGAAACGGATCTCTGAACCCACAGAGGTGAAGGAGGAGCAGGGGAGAATGAGTGAAGATTACCTACCATGATCCTCAGTCAACACAGCCATATTTTCAAGTATCAAGTAACTCCTGGTTTCCAACAGGCAAGGTAAAAAGGGAAATGTACTTGCTTATGTAATGCTCACTTTTGATTTGGGAAAGGTATAATTTTATTGAAAAAAATTCCATGATACTAAATAGAAAAATTAATTAAATGAGACTTTAAGTAAGGAACATTGAATAGCATAATGGATAGTAACTTCAATGGTAGCTCTTGAGAATTACAACAACTCATTATGTGGCTTCTTATTACAGGGTCCAATAGAAGAAGGCTGTTGCAATACAAGATTGGTAAATGGTCTTTAAACCCATCAGACAGTCACAGCTTGTTCAGGCCAGGAAGGGGAGTAGCACAATTTCTTAAGACAGTTCCAGAATGTAAATTATTCTTTCCTTTCAAAGAAAAACATGAACATGACTGAGAATGGAGAGACGACAACTGGCCTTGGATGACTGATGGAAACACGTGGGCACATGACTAAGAACGGTTCTTAAGGATCTGCCAATCTCCACGTGGTCCTCTTACTGCGTGTGTCAGAACTGCCAACCCAATTCATCCCTCTGGGCGATTTCCTCTCACCTCCACTGCTCAGAGCAGCGCTTTTCTGGAAGCAACACTCTTCATTCTTGCCCTGACAGGGCCACTGTGGATCATGTCAAAATGACACACGCAGCCAAAAACAGTGATCAAAGTAGCAAAAGGGCCAAGCGATAAAATAAAAAAATCCAGAGGCCTGGACCTGAGGCAAGATACACAGAGCTGAAGAACTTCAGATTTAGAATGAGAAGATCTGGGCTCACATCCCATTTCCTCCACCACTTAACCATTTGTGAGAAAATAGCCAAGTTCATTCACCTCTCGAAAATTCTATTTTCTTTTTCTGCAAAAATGAGTATAATCACAGTACGCGTTGTCATAAGGTTATGAGAAGGAATTACTGAAACGATGTTGGTGAAGTCCTCCCCACAGTATCTGGCACACAGTGAGTGTTTAGTGAATGTCAGCTGTAAGGATGAGGACTAAGAGAATGGTGATGTGATGCTTTGCATACAAAGATGACACTGTATCATTCTGCAGAGAGAGGTTATGCTGCAGGGAGAAACAGCATCAAAATCGCACTGGCCTAACACTGCCAGGTTTACCTCTTAATCACGCTACCTGTGCAACATACATTGACAGGGACTTGGCTCGTGTGGTCACCTGGGGAAGAACTGGTCCCAGCCTGACAGAGGCTTTGAACCTCCACATGTGCCTCCAGGATTACAGCAGTGGCAGTGAACTGGGCACCAGCTCTTAGAGCTTCTGTACAAAAGTGTCACCTCTGCTCACAAGCATTGGAGAGCTCCCTGTTTTTCTACATGAAGTCTGACTGCCGCACAGCTATGCATGCTCCACTGCGCAGTGTCTGTGGCTGCTTCCATGCTTCAACAGCAACGCGGAGTAGTTGCAAGAGAGACTGTATGGTCCACAAGCTGAAAATAGTTTCTATCGAATCTCCTTTAAGAAAAAGTGGAGATCCTGACAGTGCAGCAGCCCGCAGCCTCAGCCAGGGAGTCCCAGCCGCTTTCAATGGAGGAGAAGCCTGGCCAGCCACAGCCTCAGCACCATCACAGCCACCACCATCCGCACCATCACCCCCAGCAGCAGCAGCAGCCGCACCACCACCACCACCATTGTTATTTCTACAACCACAGCCACAACCACCACCACCACCACCATCACCAGCAGCCTCACCAATACCTGCAGCATGGAGCCGAGGGCAGCCACAAGGCCCAGCCAAAGCCGCTGAAACATGAGCAGAAACACGCCCTCCAGAAGCACCAGGAAACGCCGAAGAAGAAAACAGGCTATGGTGAACTAAACGGTAATGCTGGAGAAAGAGAAATATCTTTAAAGAACCTGAGTT
>NW_022437049.1:3445444-3533949 GCF_009761245.1 Sapajus apella | reverse complement strand
ACCACATGTTCTCACTCATAGGCGGGTGTTGAACAATGAGAACACATGGACACAGGGAGGGGAGCACTACAGACTGGGGTCAGTTGGGGGGAAATAGGGGAGGGACGGTGGGGGGTGGGGAGCTGGGGAGAGCTAGCAAGGGGAGAGATGCCAGATGTAAGTGATGGGGAGGAAGGCAGCAAATCACACTGCCACGTGTGTACCTATGCAACAATTTTGCCTGTTCTTCACATGTACCCCAAAACCTAAAATGCAATAAAATAAATAAGTGGGAAAAAAAATAAATGAATAAAAAATAAAAAAATAAAAATAAATAAATAAAATAAAAAAGAAAGAAAAAAGTGTGCCCATCCCTTGCCTTGGTTTAGGTAGGTCACACAGTGACATCTAACTTTGAAGCAGACAGGAGAGTGCAATGCTATGCTCCCAGAAGGCAGAAAATAAGAAATATTTGGTAGACAGCACCAAAGGCTACACAGTTAGTCTTCCCAGGCTACCAATAGATAGGGCAGCATTTTTACATTATTTTCCAGATGCAGGCATGAATGTAAACTGAATATAACACTGCTAGGCTAATCTCAATCAAGCAATACTTTGAACAGGCAACATCACTAACTTTTGGTAGATCCCTAGTGCATTAAAGACAAAATCCCAACTCCTTTGCTTGACCCTTAAGACCCTCAAAAATCTGGCCCCTTTCACCCAGTCTATAATATTCCCCCACTGTTCTTTGCCGGGGTTCCTTTGCTTAATCTGTCAAATCTCCATCAAAAGCTAAGACCATGTCTGCGGTCACACAGCCAGTAGCAGGTAGGGATCTCCCCACGTCTGACTCCAGGGAGTCTGTCTGATGTTCCCATTCCCTCTGCAGTGCTCTTGTTTTATCACAATACCTGTTATTTCTGCCACCCCAGCCCCCACCACCTCCTTTTTCTTGGACTTCATAAGAAACTTAAGCTCTTATTTTCCATTACAGCCCAGACTTTCTTGTGGTTCAGGATGCCTTGCCAAAGCATGTAGACCAAGCCAGAGGCTGTCCTCATTACTCTTCTCCTTTGAGCTCATGACCTCTTATTTTTCTCTCTGACTGCTATCAACCTAAAGAACAAGAAGATCCAGGAGGAACTGGGACCAGACTAAGACATGGGATGGAGGCTGCCATGCTCGCAGGAGCAGAAGAGTGGCAGCCAGGTGAGCTGGATGGAGGAGCGGGCGCAGGCACTCTCTGCTAGGGAACTCTCCGCTAGGGAACTCTCCGCTAGGGAACTCTCTCCGCTAGGGAACTCTTTGCTAGGGAACTCTGCTAGGGAAGGCCTGCCCCAGAAGGAAGTTGGGCCATGGGTCCGCCTTCCCTCTACCTCCTGCTTCTTGTTCCCTGGGAGAAATGACAGCCAAGCTGCCCCCTGAGAGACATCCCAAATGAAAACAATCTCAGGCCTGAACTGAATATCTAAGGAGATCAGCAATCAAACTGCCCACTTAGAAGTGACCCTGGAAAAGCTTTTGAGGACAGGCACACTGGCCAGAGGAGCAGGTGCATAAAGAGTTTCCCTTGCAAGGTGAAAGCAGCTCCCACTGCTGACTGGTTTTATTCTGGGCTCTAGAGCAGAGGACCCACCTCTACAAGAAGTAATATAGCCAATGTTTCCTCAGGTCCCTTCCAAATGGATCCAAATCTTTGTCCCTGGCATTTCTCCCTTGGAACAGTGCCAGCATACTCCTGGGAGCCCTCTGTTGGCTCTTTCTTCTGCACAAAGACCAAGGCTGAGCTGGTCCCAGAGAAAAGATGTTTTCCCAGTGCCCATCCAGTGGTTAAAAGCATGGCCCCCAGAGGCAGACAGATCTGGATTTCATTCAACTTGATCTCCTCTAGACTTAGCTGTGTGACTTTAGATAAGTCACTTAATATCTTTGAGCCTCAGTTTCCTCATCATATAAAGCATCTGCCTTGTAGGGTTGATGGCATCTGTGTCAAAGCACTGATATATGCACAGGGCCTGGTACACAGTGAGAGCTCAGTAGATGGCAGCGGCTATGGCAGTAATGCCAGGCTGTAATTACCATCCTCTTGCACCCTCTCCTCTTTAATGGAGAAACATGTCAATATTTGAAGGTTCTGTCTCTTGCACTATCGTTTGTTACAGACTCTCAAATCCCTTACCTATTGACGAATTTATGTGTCTCTGCACAAGACAAGTCAGAGTCCAGACTGGATCACATCCTAGTTACCAGTGGGGCAAAGCCCCCTGCTCCAGCCCATTGCACTCTTGAGACTGGCAGCTCTTAATGGCCAAGGGAAGCTTGAGCACAGCAACACAGTGAAATACCCATGCCCTTTCCCTCATACTAAAACATATCTGCTCCAAACTTAGCAAAACCTAACAGTGGATAAGGTTTTCCGGGCCAAGACAAAAAGCAGAAGTTAAAAATTGAACTTAGAAAAGGGGCTGCTTTATTTACAAGTATCAGTCTTTTTCTCAGATCGATTATTCTACACACTTATTTCTTACATGTATCTACAAAACTCTTTAGGATTTAGCAAGAGTCAGATTTGGGAGTTGTTTTTCTAACAGAGTAAGTAAGCTTATGCCTCGTGGATTAGGGGGTATTTTGCAATTACTAACTGCTAATAACTAGCCATGGAAAGTGATGCCTCATTTATCTGGATGAACTGAGAACTGGGTATGTTATATAAATTGATTTAACAAACAAGAAGAGGATGATGGATTACTCTCAGCATCAAAACTTTAACACTTGCCACTTTGTTGGGAAGTTCTAAAGCATATCACATACTTTCCTGCCCCATTAAACAAAGCATGCTATAAATCAGTTAATCATCTCTCAATAACTCAAGACTGCCACTATAAACATCAACCATTACACTAGGCTTTAAAACAATGACACTGTTTGAGTAGTACTGAGCTATGGGGCTATTTGTTCCTACCTAAATAATCCCAGAATTTGAGGTTCTTTTGTCTGGTCTTTATACTTCTATGACTCTTTCTTCACTATCAGCAGTCACTCCTTGATGCTTTGGGTATGCCTGCCTCAAATTCCTTCTGATTTGCTTTTTCTAATCTTCTGTGAAGTAAGGAAGCAAATCAAGCTCATTAGAACTATTTGTAAACCAAGGGCAAATAAGCTCCAAGTAAGGGACCCAAATAAAGAAGTGAACCTTAGTGCACGGTCTTTGTGACATCTACCTTGGTTAACAGAAGGCTGTTACAACCTCCTGACTTTGTCAATTTCACACCAGTGCAATAAGCCTACCTGTTATGACAAAGCTTTGATGATAATTTTTTTAAGAAGAAAGATAAAAGGAATAATGAATACTTAACAAGTGCTTACAAGATGCCAGGCAGTGTTCCAGACTTTGTATATACAAACTAGTTTGAATATACAGGGCCATGAGGAGATACAGCTATTATTCCCATTCTGCAGATGTGGACTCTTGAGGCAGAGAGAGGACTGATCACATTGGATTAGTGTGGAAAATCAGGTTCCAGATAAATTAGAGTCACATTTGCTGGTACAGGCATGGCTCCTGCAGGAACTACAATAATGTGTGTGTGTAGATGTAGGGGAGTTTAGGAGGATGAGGAGGGCAGGGCACACGCAGGAAATGGGCCCTCTTTGTTGTGGTCACAGGGTGAGAGGAGATGTGGAGGTCCCTTAACCAAGTACCTTAGTGAGGGACTTCTCTTCCCAGGTCCGCGAGGGGCAGGAGTTTCCCCGTCTCCACGCCTCTATCTGGGAACCAGAGGGGTTTCAAATGTAAAGTTCTTTGTCTGGGTTTCTCCCTACGTGGGCTAGGTAGAGAAAGCTAGCCAGGAGAGGATCCTTTGTCCCAAAAAACCCGCCGAAAGCTGTGGGAAGAGGGGGCTCCATAACTCAAGAGTTGTGGACCAAGCAGCCAATCCGGTATCAGAGTCAAAGATCAATCACTCCCGAAGAAGTTTGAAAGAACTCCTCTCATTGGACAAGAACATAAATGGGGAGGGAATAACTGAAGAGTTAAAACTCCAGCTGCTCCTTACCTATATGGATTCCTTCTCTGGGTCACTTCCCGCAACAGCATGGGAGCTGTCTTTCTTTCCCTCTCTCTCTGTCTAAGAAACTGCCTTTCTGCAAAACTCTTTGGGTCCACGATATTTAATTGAACCGCAAACTTACAGTGCCTCTGGGGTTCCTTTCCCCATTCTTCAGCAGTAGTGAGGCCAAGAACCTCTTCAGAATGAGGAGCTGAGTACACTCCCCTGGTTACATTAGTGGCTTAGAGGTCCCTGATGCCGCCACTTTGACTCTGTGGGACAGAGAACACACCAGGGAGATGGAAGCTGGTGGAGCTGGTGAGTTCTGGAGTGGCTGATGACTCCTCACCCTGGTCAGCATACCCTGAGAGCAGAAATGACCAGGGAGGGGCCTGGGCCAGTGGTCATGGCCCATGGGGGATTGACTGTCTACTGACCAGCCACATTTTCTTGCCAGGGGTGATCTTGTAGTAACTATCTGTAACCTCTGGATTAGCTGAGGGTGACGCAGCCCCTCTCCACTACATCCTTACTAGGAGGTAAGACACAATTTAAGCAGGTCTTGGATGAAATTTATTAGCAAGCCTGCACAATCACTTAAGTAGTTTTATAGCTCAGGGAAGTCCCCATCTTGGCCCTCTGACACCTCAGCCTACACCCAACATCTGAGGAGGCTGCAACATTCCAGGATTGGAGGGGACTCAGGCACCAGAGGTCTTCCATGCAACAGGGTCCCTGAGACCCTCGGGCAGTTGGCCTAGCGCACAGCAGTGCACCCAGTGAATGGGGCTGGTGATTCTTATATCTCCTTCATGCAGGAGGCATGGCCTAGATAATCTTTCTAACCAATCACTGATCTTGAACACTACTCCTCACACCAATGAAAATTCACTTCTCCCATACCTTATGCTAATTTACAAGCATAAGGTATGTGAGATTTCGAGCATATTTAGAATGCTGAATAACTACCTCTGGAATGTTGATTCCTGATTAGGATATTTCAAATGCTAAGCACTTACCCCTAGGGTGTAGACTGGGGTTCAGTTATGCTCAAACCACTGCTGCACTTTTTAATATGGAAATATTTTAAAGTAAAGAATCACACAGTCACCATCTGAGCTAGGCTTGGGGGGCAGGGCTGGTCATTCTGATAGACAAAGATAGTCAGGGAAGATGTTCCAAGTAAGGGACCCCAAAAGCAAAGGCTTAAAAGCAACAAAGTCCAAATGGGTTCAGAGAATTGTAAATTCTACTAGGTGAGTTCCATAGGCTATTGAATAGACCTTGTTGGGAGGAGGCAAGGGGGAAGCAGAGGTGGAGAGCATTATAGCTAAATAAGTCAAACAGTTGTCTTTACACAGGGTTTATCAGGACCTATGATGTAGTTACTAATATGCATGGTGACTCTCTGGGAAGATCTGCGGCACTTCTCAAATTACGTTGTCTACGGAATCATATTTCTACAGAATACCTTAAGGGACTATATTCTGAGAAATATAATTTAAGAAATGCACTATAAAAATATGTGAGATAAAGCTGGATCATACCAGCTAGGAAATACTGGGCTGTTGACTGGAGAGAAAAAATAAATTTACTTACTGAGCTAAGTTTATGATATCAGAATAATGGGTCTTTTCCACAGGATGGAGGGAACACATGCATGAGGTGTCCACTAGAGATGAGAAAAGAAAGCTATTCTCATAAAGCCCTTGCAAGGAGCTACTATGGCAGGCAAGAGGTATGACAAAGGAAGAAGACTAAGAGTATGGAACGTGTCCAGTGACCCACAATAAGCAAAAGCTGGGAAAGGGTGAGAAACAACCTTCTAGGGCTCGAATACCTATGGATTTACACACGGAGTTTCAATAAGAAGTAAAATAGTCATAAATTAATACCACAGAGCAGCAAATAGGATCTCCAAGAAAGAGCCGGGTAAAGATCAAGGTTGACTGCAGTACTGGAGGGGTGCATCCTGTTCTAAAGACACAGGTGGAGCTGACAGCGCATCTGGGAAGACCCAGCTCAGCGGACAACCACCTGCAGAAGGACGCCCGAAAGAGAAAGAGGAAGAGAAGTGGTGCAGCCATGGAAGGAGGGGTGGAAGGGATTGAGACAAAATAACTCTGGGTAGAGAAAGTTGCATGTGTTTCAGAGGAGGCTACAGCTATACTGTTTCATGGTTTCCAGAAGCCAGGCAATTTTCACACTAGAACAAAACAGACCAATCAACTGTACCCTAACTTTTTTTTTTTTTTGAGATAGAGTCTCACTCTCTTGCCCAGGCTGGAGTGCAATGGCACAATCTTGGCTCACTGCAACCTCTGCCTCCCAGGCTCCAGTGATTTTCCCATCTCAGCCTCTCATGAAACTGAGACCACAGGAATGTGCCACCACGCCCAACTAATTTTTGTATTTTTAAAAATAAATACAGGGTCTCAAGATCTCTCTCTCTCTCTCTCTTTTTAATAGAGACAGGGTCTCACTATGTTCAAAACCAGAATGGTTGAGAATCCCTTGGCTCAAGTGATCTGCCCACTTTGGCCTCCCAAAATGTTGGGTTTACAGGCATGAGCCAATGAACCTACCACTTTTTTATTTTATCTTCAAATCATGAATAATACTAAAGTTTAAAATAACATTTAATGTGCAAGTTTATGAACAATAAATGAACAGGAATAAAAAACACACATTCTTAAAATATTTCTAGCTAGGATGAAATTCCTTTCCTAATCAAAGTGAACTAGTGATTTTTTTTTCACTTTTTTAAAAACGTCTTTGTAAGAGGTCCTTGGACACTAAAATCAATCAAATAAAGATACTTCTTGATAAACGTATATCATCAAGGATGTCTTTGACTGCAAGTAATAGGAAACTGAACTTAAAACAGAAAGTACTTTTATTATAGTTTCACAAAACGGGAAGCCTCAGCTTAGCACAGGTCCATGGTTCCCTTGAGATTCTCCTGGTTTTGTGCCCTGACTGGAGGTGGGCAGCTCTGGCAGTTCTGATGGTCATGGCTATGCATGACAGTGTCTACAGGTAGAGGAGCCTATGCTGTATACCTCAACATTCCCTGTCATTTTGTCTTAAGATGGAGAAAAATTTCTCAGAAGCCCTCAGCAAGCTCCTTACATGGGCTCTTTGGGGCCATTTGCCACTTCCTAGGCTAATCAGGAGTGAGGAAGAAGAATGGCTTCAACCAATCAGACCTGTCCCTGGAGCTACGTGTGGGTCAGTTTCCCCTGAGATGCCTGGTTAGGGAAAGGGGAGAAGTTCCTGAATAAATTGGGATTCTGTTGGATAGAAGGAAAGGCACATATGAATGTTGGATAAACAACCAATAACTCTACAGATGCCAAAGGCTAGTCACTGGGAGACAAAGGTAGAAGTCACAGATTGTTCTCTCCAAATACTCAGTGTGGTTGGGGCAAAGCATAGATGCACGTACATATGGGAAAATGATTAGAATACACAAACCATATCAAATACAGTGGCTTCTACTGGGCAGAATTGAAGAGAAATTCATCTGAAGCTAAACTCTGTTCTACTAGAAACCAAGTCATAAAGAGACTGGAGTTTTTTGAGAATGCAGATATTACCTAATTTTATGTAATAATTGGCTTTGCACCCCTCAGAGTAAGATGCTCCATTTAGAGGTTGTAATATAATATATAGATTAAAATCCAAGCTATTTTCACAAATACATTTCCTATAAATGACTTAAATGCTCCTTAGGAAAGCAGAAAACACAAAGTAAAACATTTGTGGAAAGTTAGCCAGGCTGAGGCTCCACAGATAAGCTCTTTTAAATACATTTATAGTATATAATTATAATGTGACTATTAAAAATAATAAAAGCAGGCTGGGCACGGTGGCTCCCACCTGTAAACCCAGCACTTTGGGAGGCCAAGGCAGGCAGATCGCTTGAGCACAGGGGTTTGAGACCAGCCTGGGCAACATGGCAAAACCCCACCTCTACCAAAAACACAAAAAATTAGCCGGGTGTGGTGGTGCATGCCTATAGTCCCAGCTACTCGAAGGCTGAGGCATGAGAATTGCTTGAACCCAAGAGGCGAAGGTTGCAGTGAGCCGAGATCGTGCCACTGTACTCCTACCTGGGTGACAGCAGGACTCTGTGTCAATAATAATAAAAGTAAAAAATGAAATATGTTCATAAACATAGATTTCATTGATTAGGCATATACTGACACTTTTAGTATATAAAGCTCAGCTTAGACATGAGCTAAAAGGACTGATAGGTTTTTTAAAAAATTTCTTCTATTTACAGATCAGTGAAGTAAGAGTTAGTGAGAGTCTGTTATAATTTCTAATTAGGATTAATTAGCTAATATTCTCAAGTTACACAGTGGGAATGACCTGGTGTGAAGTTCAGTGGTGCTGTATAGAGAGGCTGAATATTCTGTTCAAATCATATTAACCCAAATAATACATGTGACACATCCTGCTTCAGGGAGGTAAAACTTAAGGTGTGCCAGACATAGTGACTCTCTTCCAAAGAACAAAGTATGGAAAGAGAAAAATAACTTCAGAGGAGAGAACCCTAGCAAACCAAGTGATCAAGGTTAACATCACCAGTCATGGGGATACCGTATATCTCCTGATACAACACTACAAGAAGGGCATTTCACCTCTGTGGTATTCTTTCCCACTAACCCCAATATAATTATGAGAAAAACAATCAGACAAACCTAGATTCAGGGTCAGTCTATGGGATAGCTGACCAGTACTCCTCAAGACTGCTAAAGTCATGAAAGAACAAGGGAAGAACAAGAAACTCAGAGCAGAGGAGACATGACAAGTAAGTGAGATACTAAACTCTGGATTGAATCCTGGAATAGAAAGGAGATGTTAATGAAAAAGTTAGTGAAAGCCAAATAAACTGTGAAGTTCAGTTGTAAAGAAGGGACAGCGTAAGGCATGAATGATGAAGATAAAGGCAGATGGACATGTTTTAAACCAAAGCTATCCATAAACTGAGAACACAGAATCACAGTTTACTTACGACTCCTTCAAAAGACACAATACTTTTTTTTTTTTTCCCTAGAAGTTCATGAGAGGATTCTTTTTTCCTGGCCAGGCCATTGCTCATTGTAGAGAGAAAACTTCAGAACTAATTATTTAATGTGTGAAAAGGCAGGGGCTAAGACAGATCAAGAGAAACTGGTAAGAAGACCAGCAGTGTTGGTGCTGAATGAAACGGGACTGTTTGTCTGGGATTCTTCTCCTGTTGTTAAGTGATGTGATTGAGTTAGAAATTCCTGGAGGGCAGCAGCTATTTTTTGCTTATTTGTATCGCCTTCACAGTGTATCGCATGCAGTAGGTAACTAACATTAAACCCAGCTGACTCCATTTAGAAGATCAAGTTTTAAGGTCTAACATTTCTTCGGAGGTTTTAGCTGGGAAGAAAGGGGTGTTCTGGTTGTGGTGGTTGGAGGGGCCATGAAGGCCCAGGAAGCTTTTACAACCCAAAAGGACGAACGTATAAGGGTGAATTTTTAAAGAGAGAGAGACTAAAAAAGTTGTTTCATGGTCCCAAATCTCACTATTTGTTTTTCCCAAAAGCTCAGCTTCTTCGGGAGATAGAGATGCTTTAATAGGTGATGCTTCCTAATGCCATGCCACTTTTGTATATTTTTAGAGCTCTAACTACTTAATATCTCATTTACCTTTCTCCATCATCTTGCGATAGAGAAACGGCATTAATCTCAATTTTCAAAAGAGTATTTTGCAGCCCAAAGAAGTGTCTATACACAGCTGAACTATGATAGAGCCCCAGGGATAACCTAGGTATGGCTTCTCAAACAAGCACGTATATTAGGCATTTCCCTCCCATCAACACTGTGCTATGTCCTGCGGGGGCCTCCTGGTCCAACGTGATCCATGTCTTCTTTCGGTACCACTTAAAGCAACTCAAAGGTAGCACCAAAGCCAATTTGACACAGGCCATTCAGAAAGCAGATCATTGTAAAGGTTTAAGTAAGACCTGGAACCAACCCAAATGCCCATTGATAACAGACTGGACAAGGAAAATGTGACACATGTTCACCATGGAATACTACAAAGCCATAAAAAATGATGAGTTTGTGTCCTTTGTAGGGACATGGATGAATCTGAAAACCATCATTCTTAGCAAACTGACACAAGAACAGAAAATCAAACACCACATGTTCTCACTCAGAGGCAGGTGTTGAACAATGAGAACACATGGACATAGGGAGGGGAGCATCACACACTGGGGTGTGTTGCAGGGGGCCAAGGGAGGGACAGCAGAGGGGTGGGGAGGTTGGGGAGGGATAACATGGGGAGAAATTCCAGATATAGGTGATAGGGGGTTGGAGGCAACAAACCACATTGCCATGTAAGTACCTATGCAACAACCCTGCATAATCTGCACGTGTACCCCAGAACCTAAAGTACAATAAAAAAGTAATAAAAGTAAAAATTTAAAAAGTTGTGGTAAAATCACACACACACACAAAGACTTATAAATCATCATCTAGAACTTTCTAGTTAATTACATGCTGATGGCAGCTTTCTTTGGGATGTAAAACCAAAAATCTGTTTTAATCTGGCAAGACTCCTTGGGGCCATTAGTCTAGAAACAAGATGAGCAGGGCAGAGTCATGATTTTAGAGACAGGTGAGCATCATCCAGGACTAACTGCTGGGAGTGGAGATTAGCTTTTAGTGTCTCTAGCTGGTGATACCTCTGGATCTGCCTCTGCAACAAGCTGTCTCCAGCCTATGCCACCCACTTCCAAGGGACCTTTCCTGTGAGTTTGTGACATGTGCAAAGGGCTTAGTAAAGGTTAGTAAAGAAAAATCCCATCTGGTCCAGAAGACTTCTTTTCTTTCAGGATCAACATATACCTTTCATTGATGTGGATGGGAACTGACTGAAAGGGGACATGAGAAAACTTTTAGGGGTAACAGAAACATTCTGTCTTAGCTGGGGTATATGTAACATGGTTATACCGGTAAATGCAATTGTCACAACACTTAAAATCTGATGCCAACACCTGTGCTTTTAAATTGAACACTTAAGATCTGTGCAAATTCTAACTATAGGTTAAATAATAGTAATGATACCTGAAATTGAACATATTAAAATTTACTCTAAACAGTAGAATGCAGTAGTGCTGTTTACTCCCACAATTTGAACTTTCTACTTCTATTAAAGTGGCCCAAGACTATGTGAAGCTTTGTTTGGTTTTGATTTTGTGTTTAACAGCTTCATCACACTCTTGTCATTTATAGAATCAGTGGCCAATGATAATTGCCAAGTTTCTCTTCCTTTTGGGCATGAATTGCTACCAAGCAGTGCTTCCCTCATCTGACATTATACCACTGATGTTGATTTTGTTGGATACGTAGAATAGCATCATGCACCTTATGGCCAGTGGATGCTATTTAAGGAATTCTTTCCACTTAGGTGCGTGAAGAGAGACTGCAGAGAGGACCATGCTGGACCTGGAATGGGCCACTCATCGAATGCACCCAGCTGTTCCTTCATAAACAGGTTCTCCCACAAGAGAATTCTCATGGAGGATTCTTAAAGTGCTGTGGGTATGATGTTCCTTAAGGGAGTCATCTAGGCTCATGCTATTGTAAGAGGATTAACAAGAGACAGATCAAATCCCAAGTCAATTACAGTCAACACATCAAACAGGAGAAGCAAACAAGGGGCCAGACATAATGTAGCATAGGCAGTAGAAGCACAGATGTTGGCATCAGAGCTGCCAGGACTTGAACTCCAGCTCCACCCACACCCCTTACTGGCCATATAACCTTGGACTAGTCATTCAACCTCACTGTACCTCAAGCCAGCCCATAGAGAAAACGGGGATGACAATAGCACCTATCCATGGAGTTGTGAGAATTGAACGGGTGAACATGTGTGAAGCCCTAGAAGAGCTCCCAGCACTGAGTACTATTTAAAGGGAATCTGTTCTTACTATTTACAGCATTACTACTTTTAGAAATCCCACCTTTGTTTATCTGAGTTCTGTTCATTCTTCAAGGGCTGCATATAGACACTCATTTAGACAAACAAAGCAGGTATTTCAGAAAAGAGCCCTGCTTGGTAGCAATTCATGCCTAAAAAGAAGAGAGACTTGGCAGTTACCATCAGCCACAAATTAAATTAATGGAAAGAGTGTGATAAAGCTGCCAAAAAAGAAAAAAGAAGCTAACATAATCTCAGTCCACATTAATAGAAGCAGAAAGTTCAAATTATGAGAATAAAAATCCACTGCAGTCACTGCTCATAGTAAGTCATAATATCTTCTATTTCAGTTGTTACCATTTATCTATTAAGATGTAGGTAGAATTTTCTGAGATCTTAAGTGCTCAATTTAATGAGTTTTGAAGACTGTGTCTACCCATATGACCATCACCATAATCAAGATATAGAATGTGTCTGTTACCCCAGAAAGCTTCCTCATGCCCTTTTCCAGTCAATTCCCACCCACCCTTGCCAAGGGCAATGATGGTTCTGATTCTATCACTCTGTATTAGTTTTGTTTGTTCTTGAACTTATTGTAAATAGAATCATTTGGAAGGTACTGTTTTTTTTTCCTGGATTTTCATTTGTTATTATGTTTTGGAGGTTATTTTGCATATCTTAGGATATTCTTCCTTTTTTATTGCTGAGTATTATTCCATTTTCCACAATCACACCACACAGTGTGTTTATCTATTCCCCTTTGACAGGCCTTTGGGTTGATTCCAACTTGGGACTCGTATGAATAAGCTGCTATAAACATTCTCATATGAGTCATTTTATGGACACATGTTTTCATTTCTCTTGTGTATCTAAGAGTAAATTGGTTGGGTCATAGAGTATGTATGTTTAACTTTGTAAGAACTGCCAAACAGTTCTCTAAGATAATTGTATCACTTTATACTCCCACCAGCAATGTAGAAGTGTTCCAGTTATTCCATATCCTTGCCAACATCCGGCGTTGCCAGTCTTTCTGATTTTAGCTATTCTAGTGGTTGTGAATAGTATCCCATTGTGGTATTACATTTACATTTCCCTTATGACAAAGGATGTGAAATCCCTGACTGGCCATTTGTAGATCAAATGTCTTTTCAAGTCTTTTCAAGTTTTTCACTGAGGGGTTCATCTTTTTATTACTGATTAGGAGTTCTTAAAATATTTCATTTTAAAGCCTGATTTTTATGTATTATGAATGTTTCCTCCTAGCCTATGGATTGACTATTAATTTTCTTAAAACTATCTCTTCACATTTTAAAGCCTGATTTTTACGTATTACAAATATTTCCTCCTAGCCTATGGATTGCCTATTAATGTTCTTAAAACTATCTCTTCATGAAGGGACATATCTGGTTTTGATAAATTTTAATTTATTTTCGTTTATGATTAGTATTTTTCGTACCCTAAGCTCTGACTAATCAAAAATCTTAAGAATATTCTCCTTTGTTTTCTTCTTCAAGTTTTTGTTTCACTTTTACATTAAGCTTATGATCTATCTCAAATTAGTTTTCATGAGAGAGCTAGGTAGGATTAAGGATTGTTTTATTTACAGATTAATATCCATTTTTTTTCTAGCACCAGCTGATAAAAGGCCTTTCCTGTCAAATCAACTGTGTCTGTCAAAAATCAGCTGACTGTAGATGTATGGGTCTGTTTCTAGACCCTCTTCTCTGTTTCATTGATCTGTTTATATTCATGCCAGTATCATACGATCTTTATTACTGCAGCTATGATGGTTAATATTAGGTGTCAGCTTGATTGAAGGATGCCTAGATAGCTGGTAATGTATTGTTTCTGGGTGTGTCTGTGAGGGTGTTGCCAGAGGAGACTGACATTTAAGTCAGTGGACTGGGAGAGGAAGACGCACCCTTAGTGTGGGTGGGCACCATCCAATCAGCTGGCAGCGTGGCTAGAACAAAGCAGGCGAAGAAGGTGGGATAAGTTGGCTTGCTGACTCTTCCACAGACTAAAGGCTGTACTATCAGCTTTACCGCTTTTGATTGGACTCAGACTGAGCCACTACTGGCTTCTTTCTTCCCCACCATGAAGAGAGTTTGCTGTGGGACTTTACCTTGTGATCACATGAGCCAGTTCTCCCTAATAAACTCCCTTTCATATATACATCTATCCTATTAATTCTGTCCTTCTGGAGAACCCTGACTCAGGTAGTGTGAGTCCGCTAACATTTTTCTTTTTCAGTGCTGTTTTGTTATTTTAGATCCTGTGCATTTTCATATAAATTTTAGAATCAGCTTGTCAGTTTCTTCAAATTAGCCTGCCAGGGTTTTTATTGGAATTACACGAATCTATAGATCCTTTTGGGGGAGTGGATATGGTTGTCATTGCTTTTCACAACAATGGTAATAATTCCCCTTTATGGAGCTCACACTATGAGTCCTGTCCTTTGCTTATTCCTCACAATGAGCCAGGGAGTTTAGGATTCATTCCATTTTGCAAATAGAGGACTCCCTGCTCAGAAAGACTGGGGGTTATCTGCTCAAGCATATACAGCTAGGAAGTAGTGAAGCTGGGACTCCAGCCCAAGCAGGGCTGACGATAAATCTCAGGTGCTTTTCACAGCCAGAGGAAGCACCTGGAGGATGGAAATCATGCCACATGAGAAACTGCTGGGAGAGAAGGATTGCTAGCCTGCAGAAGGAAAGATAATAGGAGGACATAATGATGTGTCTGACAATAATGGAAGAATCATGACAGGAAAGACTCTAGGGTAGAAATTGCAAGGGGCCAATTTTGATGACGCAAAATAAGAAAGGGGAAAAAATCTTAATTACTAGAGATGTCTTATCAGAGACAGCAAAGCTGGTAATTAAGTGCACAGTTCAGAGGCTGGCTGCCTGTGTTCCAGTCCCATCTCTGTCGCTTACTAGCTGTGTGGCCTCAGGCAAGTCACTTAGCCTCTCTCTCAATTTTTTCATCTGTAAAGTAGGGATAAAATGAGTGTTGGGTGAATCACTTAGTGATTGTAAAGGACTCACACCAGTGCCCAGTACACAGTGGGTGCTATATTAGGGTTAACAGGTAAAGAGTTTGGAAACTGAATGGACAATCCTGTGAGACAGTAAGTCTCTGTTCCAAAAATGTCTGAATTGTTCTCTATTCGGGCACCTACCTGCATTAGATAAAAAGTTGAACTACAACTGTCCCTAAGGTTCCTTTTTTCAATTCTAAGATCCAATGATTCTAAGTCAACTTCTTTAAAAGTCACGAACAAAACAACAGATGTGACAGCCTTCGCCCCTCCATCGGTCAATACATTCTTACTTTGGTCAATCAATAAATTCCCATATTGCTTGGCAACACAAGCCTCTAATTGGGCTAAGGAAATCTACATCAGTCTGTGTCTTTAATCACACAAGGTTGATAGAAGATAAGCCAGAAAGAAAGAAGACAGACACCAAGGTGGATTGCAATTAATTGGTTCATGTGAGTCGGCAGCCTCCCCAGAGCTGAGGGCCAGACTTTGAGTCTCTTATTGAGATCTATGAAAGATCCTGGTGAGGGGGAATGGCTTTGTTCTAACAGAGAGAAAGTGAGTATTTTTGTGTCCTTAATCCCACATCGGTGACTGTTTCTCCTCCAGCCCCATTCTTTATCAATTTTTATTTGTCAAAAACTCCTTGCCCCTCAAGTACCGCCTGCTTCAAATAAGGAACAAATACAGTTTCCCAACAGAAGATTTGGCATGTCCCTGAACCCTCTTCTGGACATTTCTTTATCTTCTTTAATCTCTGTGAGCCTCTAGAATTTTCAATCCCATTTCTTACTCATGACAGGCAAGGTCTGCAAGCTTTCAAAACACTTCCATTCCTAAATCCTTTGCCTTACTCGAATTGCCTTCTGCAAGGTTGGCTCCATTTGAAAATGAGCTCCTTAATTAACTTCCCAGGACTTTTTGGTCTTTCTGGCCATTAAAATAGCCCATGCCATGTACAAACCTCCTTCATTTTAACCACTGCAGCAGTCAGAGACCATACTAGTCCCCCTTCATATAGAGGAGTCAGCTCAGCACTTCATGAGGTGTTTATTGTGAACCCTACTGGCCTTAGAATCAAATTTCACAGCATGATGGAGAAGCCCCTTGAAATCAGGAATGAGGACCCCTTAAAGGACCAGATATCAGAAGTACTTGGCCTTTAGCCATGTCCTTCCATTTACTAAATATGCAACCTTGAGCAATTCACTTAATCTTCCTGAGCCTCTTTCCTCCTCTGTTAGTGAAAAATGGTGATAGCAAGACCTCTACTGCTTACCTGTGCCTTCCACTCCCAATGGATCAAGCAGGTGCCACAGACAGACACTGCAAAGAAAATACTTTGTAAACCATAAATACACTAAACAAATATAAGGCTTGTTTCATGAGGTTGCCCCTTGGCCACACTAGATGAATAAATCAGCAACAATGCATGTTTTAGAGTAAGCCAATCCTAAACCATCATCTCAGACAACATGCAGATCCTTCATCAATTTTACCAGTGCTAAAAAAAAAAATCTTAAGTCAACAGAGATACTGCATGATACAGTTGTTGGGAATGTCGACAAGAGGCAAGATTGAGCGAAGAACATAAAACTGAAAGGTGGGAGGCCCAGGTCCCAGTTTCAGGGATATTCTCTAGTTGTGGATCTTAAGCCTATTGCTAAACTTCTGTTACATCTCCAGTTCCTGAGACTCTCCCACTGAATAGGGTTGCTGTGAGAGAAAATAAAAAGGTACGAGAAGAAATAATTTACTGTTCAAGATAGTATTAATAATGATGATTTTACTGATTTATACATAAAGAACCAGAGACCCCTTTCCCCATTTGCTCAACTGAATCCAAAGCCTGAAAAAGTCAGGTCAATTATTGTGCCAATATGAATTTGAATAAGCATTATCACGTTTAAAAAGAAGACTTTCATCATGGAAATTGTCCTGATTTCAACTTCTAGTGTCAAAAAGAATAGGTTCCTTAAAGGCACAAAACACAGTTTGTGTGGCTGTTTCCCAGCAGATATTATTGGCTTGTCAAGAGAACTCACCTTTCCTAAATGCCTGTGATATGCTGAGCTCTGTGCTTTGGGAGACCGTATGATTTACTAGCCAAGTAGAACATTTATGAGCGTGAAAAGGGACATAGTAATTATGTAAGGATGACAAGCTGCACTGAGACTGTCCCTGGCGAAGCAGAATGCCTTGTCCCTCTGTGTCTGCACAGCTCCTCTCAGGGCTTTGATGAACTCCAAGGGCAACAGAATTGCTAATGCACACTCCAATTTTTGCATATATATATTATTATTCCATTCCAGTGATATAGCTGCGTTTACCTTTCAGCTCTAATTTTAGCATAGCAGTAAAGCTCATTAATTGCTATTGAGAAAGTTTCCTCATTAACTTGTATAAGGTGTTGTGAGCTGGACTGACAGGTCCACCTTCTGATCAGCACCGATCTAAGTGCTTCCAGTGATGGAAGTGCTTCAGCAGCTGAGCTCCTGCTAGATTTTTCTCTCTCCTACATGATGTTCATGTCCAGGAGTGAATGAGCTCAAATCCTCCTCCAAGGAGAAAGTCACTATCAGAGTTGGGTAAAAACATATTTCCTAGGTAGTCACTCAACTGGCTAGAAATAGCACATTTTTACACCGTTAACTGAAATTCAAGTAAAAAAATGTGTATCTCTGCACCTTCACTTCATGACCAAGGCCATTATTAATTTACTAACAGAGGGTTTATTCCCAAGAACTGCTCCTTCCTCATCACAGCTAGTCAGCCTGCCCTGGGCATTAAGATAGGCCTATGATAGGCCAAAAGACAGAAGACGGGGGTAAACACTGAAATAGAAGACCTGGGCCTGGCTTTGCCACTTCCCAATCAAGTTCTTAACATCCTAGACTTCAGTTTCCTTCTTTTTGCAGGAAAGCAATCTTATGCAGTGTTACCTTATGGAGTTGCCATGAAAATTAAATATAATAATGCATCTGAAACTTCTCTGGAAATGACAAAGAGCTACACAAATATATTGGCAATGCAAATTTGCAGGTGAGAGCAGTAACTAAATGCACAGGACAATGGAAGCTCCAGCTGTGAATTTTCTGTTAATTGCAATTTGAACTCTTGTACCCAATTCTCTCAACGCAATTAAGAGCTAACAAAAGCATGCTCAGGAAGTAAGAATGTGGTTGGATGGATGGACTGAAACTGAAAGAGAACCATTTCTAGCTACAGGCAATTGGCGAAGTACTTGTTTGATCAGATTATTTAGATTTAAACCATAATTTAGCTTCAGAAGTTTCTAGGTACAGCACAGTCATGCATTTAGAGTTAATATTTTTCTACCATCTAATGAGTTAATTTTTTTGGTAATTTCTCCATTTTTTTTCTATATCCATAAATGCCTGTATAGAGTTCAGGTTAGAAACATCAAATAATCTTTAGGACCAGGGCTATGATTATAGAGGCTATGGGCAGTCCCAGAAAGGAGCCCAAATATGGACCTAGACTGTCAACAGCCAAGGACCTACATATCAGAACTGTTTCTCCTTGGATTGAACTTGGATTCCTGAATTTTAAAAAATGCATCATGCATGCTTGATGGATTTAACAGGGTTTTCTTTTACCTGTGGATGCTACATGCTAGTAAAAATGTTTGAGTTTCTCTTAGCAAGTGGACGCATGAATGTTATTGTGGTAGATAGACCCCTAACATGGCTGCCAACAGTTCTTGCCATCACCATATGTTCATGTCCCCATTCACATCAAGAGGTAGAGTCTAATGGCCCGGCGCAGTGGCTCACACCTGTAATCCCAGCACTTTGGGAGGCTGAAGCAGGTGGATCTCTTGAGCTCAGGAGTTCAAGACCAGCCTGGGCAACACGGTGAAACTCCATCTCTACTGAAAATACAAAAAATTAGCTGGGTGTGGTGGTGTATGCCTGTCGTACCAGCTACTTGGGAGGCTGAGGTGAGAGAATCACCTGAGCCTGGGAAGTTCAGGCTCCAATGAGCTGAGATAGCGCCACTGCTCAGCTTGGACAAGCAGAGTGAGACCCTGTCTCAAAAAAGCCACAAAAAATCAAAACAAAAGCAGAGTCTATTTCCCCTTCCTGTGAATCTAGGCTGGTCTTGTAACTTGCTTTGACCAACAGAAGGTTCTAGAAATTATGCTCATTCTGGGGCTTTTGAGCCCAGGGTCTTAAGAAAACTAGTAACACCTCCTTCTGCCCTCTGAAGCTGGTCCCTATGAAAGATATCCAACTACCCAGAGACCACCATGCTGTGAAGAAGCCCAAGCTAGACACAAAGAGAGGTCAAAAGGGGAAGCACAGAGCTGTAAGACATGAGAGCAAAGACTTCTCGGTCATTCTGGCCCAGCCCAGCCCAACCCAGCCAGCAGCTGAGAGCAGCCAAATGAGCAACCCCATTTGATACCACATGCAGCGGAAGAGTCACCCTGCCAAGCACTGTCCAAATTACAAAATTATAAGAAACAATAAATCATTGTTATTTTAAGACACCACGTTTTGGGGTGGTTTGTTAGATATCAATCCCTCTTCATCCTACCACGAAAAAAGAAAGACATTGAGAAATACTGGCATAAACAACATCATCGAGGCCAGGCATCGTGGCTCATGCCTGTAATCCCAGCACTTTGTGAAGCTGAGGCGATTGGATCACTTGAGGTCAAGAGTTAAAGAACAGCCTGGCCAACATGGGAAAAACATGTCACTACTTAAAAAATACAAAAATTAGCTGGGCGTGGTGGTGGGCACCTGTAATCCCAGCTACTTGGGAGGCTGAGGCAGGAGAATCACCTGAATCTGGAAGGTAGAGGTTGCAGTGAGCCAACATTGCAACACTGCACTCTAGCCTGGGCGACAGAGTGAGAGAAAAGAGACAGAGAGAGAGAGAGAGAGAATCATCAATCATCTAGACAGAGAATTCCAGAAAGAAAGAAAGAGAGAGAGAAAGAAAAGAACATCATTGGTCATCTAGACAGAGAATTCCAAACTCTGCTGTGAAGTAATTAGCTAAAATCTCTTATCCAGCAGCAGTCTTAAAGTTAGTCTTTTATGTGCTCCAACTGAAGCACCTACCACACCTTCATGTAGGGGCTGCCCCTAGTGGGATATCAGAAAAGCACTTCTGGTGGAGACCTAGGAGGCCTAGGCTCCAGCTCTGACTGTTGCCCTTTTGACTCACCCCAAACTTTGGACAAGACATTTAATCCCTGTCTTAATTCCTATCTTACTCCATTTGGGCTGCTATAACAAAACACTTTAGGAAGCTTATAAACAACATAAATTTATTTCTCACCATTCTGGAAGCTGGGACCTCTGAAATCAAGGCACTGACAAATTTGGTGTCTGGTGATGGTCCTCTTCCTTGCAGATGGTGCGTTCTAGCTGTGTGTCCTTTCATGGTGGAAGGAGCAAACAAGCTACCTCAGGCCTTTTTTATAAGAGCACTACTGCCATTCAAGACCTGATAGCTTCCAAAGGCCCCATGTCTTAATTCTATCACACTGGGGATTAGGCTTCAACATACGAATTTGGAGGGGACACATTCAGACCACAGCAGTCTCTTCTGCTTCTCATTTATATGAAAAAGATAATAACACTTACTGTACAGACTTCTTGTAGTAATCAAACAAGGTAAAGTATGTTAATGAGCTTTGAAAAATGTGAAATTGTTTTTTTACCAGCTGTCATTTCATAGTTTTATTTTCTCAGATTGCAACCTTAAAAAAAATCATCCCTCAGTTCATGTTCTTTGTAGGAACATGGATAAAGCTGGAAACTGTCATTGTCAGCAAAGTAACATAGGAACAGAAAACCAACTAACATCACATGTTCTCACTCCTAAGTGGGAGTTGAACAATGAGAATATATGGACACAGAGAGGGGAATATCACACACTGGGGCCTGCCAGGGGATGGGGGCCTAGGGGAGGGACAGCATTAGGAGAAATACCTAATATAAATGATGGGTTGATGGGCGCAGCAAACCGCCATGGCATGTGTATACACATGTACTCCAGAACTTAAAGTATAATTAAAAAAGAAAAAAAATTCATCCCTCTAAAAAACCCTGCAATTTGAAGGTGTCGCCACAAGATGGCAATGGTATATAAATCAGAGCCCCCAAAATCCTAAAAATAAAGATTAAATGAAAATTGAAGAATGTCTTTAATATTACCAAGCATATATGAAAGTACTTGCCTGGAGTGACTGGTTTTTTTCCCCCTACTGATCCAGGGCAAGACATCAAAATGTTTCTAACACAAAACCAAATGACAGACAACATTCATTTATAAAGGAACAAAACAAAGACATTTCCTTCAGTTACGAAAGGCTGTGGGTATCATCAGCTCCCTGAAGAGGAGAGTTCAGAGTTCAGGATACTGATATTTGCAGTTTGTGGTCAATATTCACACTTTACGTTGACTAGCATTTTGTGTGCAGGTCAGTCTCTTGGTTTCATGCTAGTCATTGCCATCCAATTCTTTTGTTATCCTTGTAAGCTCCTGAATTAAATGAACTCCTTCAGTGATTATTAAAGATAAACACAAGGAATAGATGCTTCCAACAGACAAGTACAGTCAAGATTCTTCTGTTATGGGCAGTAGAGAGAACTAGTACTTAACTAAGGCTTGTTCCCAACTGAGTTCGTAACACACACGACAAGGACAAAGACTGCAAGGTGGCTGGCCAGAGTTGGGTACACAGTCTGTAGCCAGAGAACAATCCACAATTCATACATCGGACAGAGTTCAGACACTCTCTCATATTTTCACTATCTTCAAATGAAGAGGCTGCATTGCTAAAGTTATAAAAAGAGGGTTTGTTGTTTGGGTTTTTTGTTTGTTTTTAAAGAATGTGAGACATGGCCTAGAGGCTTAGTTCTGCAGTTCATCCAGCCTTATGTCCGGTCACTGTCAGGGGTACATGAAGTGGATGGGAGATTAGGATTTACACTTTCTGATTTGATTCCTCTACCATAACACAAGAACATCCCATAGGTCTGTGTGATTCTTCTTTAACAGAGAAGAGACATAAAGAGCTTGGACAGACTCCCTGGCTGTAGTAAGCAGCAGCTAAGACATGCTGTGAAGTAGCAAACAGTATCTAGATGCTTAAGGACAATAAACTTGTTGGTTTTCATCCAGAAATCTTTCCCAGTTGAACTCCCTACAAGCCAAAGACAGTTTAAAGCCTGAAAACTGAGCTGCCGGTTCCAGACAGAGTCCACAACTAGAGTGAGAACTTCTATCCCCATCCTACCTTCCCTTTCTCTTGATTGGTTCCTTGTTTTCGTGTTTTTGGAGACAGAGTCCAATTTCAGTTCACCGCAATCTCCACCTCCTGGGTTCAAATAATTTTCATACCTCAGCCTCCCAAGTAGCTGAGACTACAGGTGCACATCACCATGCTCCAGTAATTTTTTGCATTTTCAGTCAAGATGAGGTTTCACCATGTGGCCCAGGCTGCCTGAGCTTAGGCAATCTACCTACCTTGGCCTCCCAAAGTGCTAGGATTATAGGCGTGAGCCACCATGCCTGGCTGATGAGTTCCTTCTGGATGATGCCTTTTAACCAATTGAATGGTAGTTTCTGCAAAGACCACCCATGGACCAATAAGCATGCATTCTCTCATTCAAAGCCCATCATACCCCTGAACTCAGCCTCACAGACAGAACCTGCTTTCAGTGTCCCCTCTTTCAGTTAAGAGCTTTCCTTCTGTTGCTCAATAAAATTCTTCTCTTCCTTACTTACTCCCTGGTTTCCACATATCTTATTCCTCTTTGTCACAGGACAAGAACCCAGAACTCACTGAGCTGTGGACAGCAGGAATGAAAAGAGCTGTGACATGCTCCCACTCACCAGACTATGATAGGAAGAGAGCTGTAATATGCTCCCACTTGCTGAACTACAGGAGTAAAGAGCTGTAACTTTTCTTGGAGACTCAGATCTTAGGACTTTCCGAGCAAGAGCTGTAACACCCATTGGGGCTCCATGATTGCTGGCATCTCTGAGTTTGTGGGCACCACTGTGTTCCCCTCATCTATACACTGGTGCCCAACATGGAAGCTGCTCGTGGCATGCCCAGTCCAGCCACGAGCTGAGCACAGAGCAGTGGCAGGCATGGGATCTGGGCCAGGGCACAAGCCAAGCACAACCTGCCAGGCCAGCAGGTGGGGTGAGCCCACTGGGCCAGAGTGAGGCCCCAGGCAGAGGCAGCAGAAGTTACAAAGACTTCTGGCTGGTGAAGCAGCACTGAAGGTATTCTGTAACAGAGTAAGTCTTCCTAAAAAAGCTTCTAGGTGATGCCGCTGATGCTGCTCTACACAGTTTGAGAACCACTGGCCAGTCTACCACCTGCCCAGTACAGGAATTCTTGGCATAACAACCATAACATCTCTGTGATATGGTCCCAGGCTGAGCCATTCTAACATCAGGAAGCTCATTAATTCACCAGTAGCTCAGCACTTTCTCAGGCCACTCTGGGTGACAAGGGTGGGGGTAGGTGGTAGAGTCAGGATTCAGCTTTGTCAGTAAGGGCACCTGCACCTGGACATCCTGTTTCTACCGCAGAACAAGAGAGCTTGCCACTAGGAGCCACTGAGTGTCAAAGTCTGTAAGATCCTCATAATCAGCCAGCCCAGTGGTTCTCATCGGAGGAGCTCCTATACCCAGACCTCACCTCAGACTGAGTGAATCAGAACTGCTAGAATATTTTAAGTTCTGGGTTATTCCAACAAGCAGCCAGGGTACAGACACACTGAATGGGTCCCTCTCCTTCAATTTACATATGAGAAATCTGAAGCCTAGAGGAAGGAAAGGGCTCCGAATCCTCCAGCAGATTAAGTCCACCCCTTCTTTAAGCTGCCCTATTCTTCATAATTCTAGAAATAGCAGAAGTCTCATCAATAGATAATGTTTTCAAAAGGACAATGGTAATTGTATGGTGCTTATTATTAAAGGTTTCATTTGCCTGTGAGCTCTGTGACAGCAAAATTTTACATGTAACTTTCCTATATCCCCAAACTCCTAGAACATGTCACGTATTCCAGTCAGTAACTCTTGTCAGACTAGCTTTTGGATCTCAACCCCTCCCACCACATTCTACCCACAGTTGCATGGAGTTCTCCGAAGCCACCTACATGGGAAAATAAGTTGCTGGCAGAGGATGAACTCAACTCTTCTGCTCACCTGCTTAATGTGTAGTCTAAAATATGTTCCAAAATTATTTGATACTCTCTTCACAAAGTTGAGCATAATTCCCCTTCCTTTGTATGTGGGCTAGACTCAGTGGCTCACTTCTAACGAAAAGAAGGAAAAGGGAAATGACCGTGCCATTTCAGAGTTCAGGCTGTAAAGGTACTGTAACTGCTCTGCTCTCTTGGATCACGTACATGCCCTGGAGGGAGGCAGCTGCTGTGTGATAAGCCCCTGTGGAAAGACCTACAGAGAGGGAACCAATGCCTCCAACCACATGAATGATCTTTGAAGCTGATCCTCCAGCCTAAGACACGTTTCCAGACATCTGTGGCCCTCACCAACACCATGACTGCAGCCTCATGAGAGACCTTGAACTAGAACCATTCAGCTAAGCAGCTTCCAAATGCCTAACGCAAAGAATCTGTAAGCAAATAAACCTTGGTCATTTTAAGCTTCTGAATCACGGGGTGGTTTGTTCAGCCACAGATAATGAATACATCTTGCTGCCTTGCTTTTTAAGCAAATGCATGCATGCATTGTAGGATGTTGAGAGTGTCCAGGATGAACACGTAAACCCCTCCTCCTCCAGTGCTCACAGAGTGAGGATGAATACATTCATCAAGCAGTCCTACTGAGTAAACAGAAGGTGAAAGGCCCCTGGAGCAGTATTGATGGACACTGGAAAGGCAGATATGTTTGGATTTCCAAGGGAAATTCAGGCATCTCAGTCAATCATCCAGCTACTACCTGATGCCAGGCAGAGCAGGGAGCAAGGCAGGGGTATAAAAGAAGATCTGTAATAGATTTAAGTTTCTGCCCTAAGATTTACTAGTATCGGGGGAGACAAGACTCATACAATTGACATTATTAGAGAATAACACAGTTTATATTCTAGTGCTGTTCCATGGAGCAGGGCCAACAGTAAACACCATGAAAGAGAGAGGGAAGGCAGACACCCTTAAGTGACTCAAGGAACAGACTTGTAGGATGGTTCCCACAGGGCAAGCTTCATTCTGAGACAAACAGCAGGTGGAAACAGGAAAAAAGCAGCTTGGCCTTAGCCAGCCAAAGGTTGATGGAAGTCCCCTTGGGCATTTGGCCAAACATTTTTAGCAACCACCTAGTAAGCATGGGCGTGTCATTAGCAAAATGTCTGGGACAGCTCTCAGGGAGGTATTCAGGCCATATGCCTTCCCCTGACAAGGGTGAACTTTGCCCTTGGTCACACCCATTACTCCCTGTGCTTACCTGCCCTTCTCACCCTTCTCACCCAAGGTGGCCACTGGCTCCCAATCCAGCCCATTCCCACATCTACTGTGTTGGTTTTGAGCAGCAAAGCCACCTCCACAAAGGCGACCTGTAAATCTTGATGCCCCTACTGCTGAGAACAGACTCTGCTGGCCAACACTGGTCATCAATCCCTTTGGTGTGACCCCTGCCTTCTCTTCCTCCAGCCCATTCAGGGCTTCTGATGGAACCCCCCGGAGGAAGGGGCATGACAGGGGAGGTGGAGCCTGCTGAGATCCCTGCTAGGCTCTCTGGGTGCTGATGTGACCTGTTAGAATGGATTTCCTCAGGAGCTACTTGGAGATGTATCAATTACTGTATGATGAAGAGCCCTGTGAGTTCAAGGGAATCACAAATCAAATTTTCATCACCAAATTGAATTGAGAAGTACCACAAGTAAAATCCATCACTGTCGCTTTAAGATGGGTCAGGAATGGATAAGAACTCACTCCCCTCCCAAACACCTTTTGCACTTGTCCCTAGCCAGCAATTAGCCCATTGTCACCCTCTTCTCGATTTTCTTCATGCACACCTGATTTGCAACTGTGGTGGGCATGGAGTGGGTCTCACCTATTTTGGACAGCCCTACTCACTCCATAATGCCCAGCAATGGCACCATCCTGATACCTGGGAGACTTCCCTGGATAAGCCCCCAAATTGAAGGGGAATAGGCCTGGGAGGTAGGGAGATGTAGCTGCCAGCAGGTGGCTAGGCTATGACTAAGGGCTTGTAATCTGCTCTCAAGGTAGAAGCGTGACTCCCAGCTAGTTCCAAAAAAGAAACATAACAGGCAGAGAACAGTTCCTCCCCAACCTCATCTTGGCTAAGGAGGTGGGACTGCCCCACTCCTTTCCACACGTACCTCTCATGTGGTTGCACTTTTGTAACTCACGTGCTTCAAAGTTGCCCCTGACATTCATTTAAACTTCACTTTCCTTGAAAAACAATATTCATGTAGCGGGAAGCACAGGAGTAGTTGCCTGGTGCCACTCTAAAAGCACACACAGAATTTAAAATCCTGAGCAGAGGCCAAGGCTGATGCAAGGACAAGATGATGCACAGGCCATGCACCCTGCGGCCTCCTCACTTTCCGTGGGAACTCCTGTGACAGTCTCCTGTGTCTCCTGCACGCACGTGTTCTCTCTAGGCCATTTTCCAACCTGCAGGCAGCGAGCAGGCAAATCTGATCACCATCCTCTCCTGCTTACAGCCCTCAAAGACTTCCCTTGCCTTCAGATCAGCCCCGGCTACTGTGCTCCAGCAGATGTGATCAATTTATGACATCAACGGTAATATTAACCCCCAAATAAACACTATTTATTGTAGATACAACAAAATGGTTTCTTGCTCTTTCTTCTTGTGTCTCATTTTTCTCTTCTCCATGGTCCATTGTCATCTCGGCTTTCACATAAATTGCTTAAATGCCTGCCTGTCCAGACGAAGCTCCCCCTCTCCATCAAATTCTTTACTCCAGTTATCCTAAGTCATGGATGGTTCCCCATGTCAGGTTTGCTCATGTTCTCTCTCACCTCTGGCCATGCTGCTCCTGGGATACTGCCTCACTTTCCCCTAGCAAACACCAGGTCATCTTCCAAGATTCCTCCCAGACATCATGTGCTCCTGGAAGCCTCCTCTGAGCCACGTCCCTCCTGCCCATGTGTGTCCCCTGGAAGCCCTAGGTGCTTCCTCTATAGAGCATTATAAAAACAGTCCTTTTAGTAGTCCATACTCACCCCAAGACTGACCATTTCATGTAGTAATGGCATCTTCCTCTTCCTTATAGCAGCAAAGCTTGTATAATACCTAGCATGCAGTAGGTGTTCCATAACTTAAAAAAATCAATCTATCAATCTTATACTTGGCTAATAGGTCATTCTGATTCCTGATCTTGTAACCACTAGGTAGATTTGCAGTAATCATATAATTTCCTTTTCTTTGACCAAACAGGTATCATCTGCCATCACCATATCTTTCCTCCTAGACCAGTGGTTCTCAAATGGTAGTCCCCAGACTAGCACCACCAGCATCATTAGAAATGCATATTCTTGGACAGGCATTAGAAATGCATATTCTTGGGCCCTATCCTATACCTACTGAATCAGAAACTCTGAGGGGTGCCCCAGCAATCTGTAGTTTAACAGGTGTTCCAGGTGATTCAGATGCACACTCAGGTTTGAAAACCACTGGCCTTCAAAGACCATTAGAAGCAGCTCAGATTCCACTCAATGAGCAGCTTCAGTGAACTCTCTGGTCACTTCCCCTCTTCCAGGATAGCTGAGCCTCTTCAGTTAAAAACTGTTGCATTCACCTGGGGGCCAGATGCAGCAATAAGGCCCCTCCCCTTACTCCTTGAACTAAACAAGAATCACCAAGGGAACAAAGAAAACCAGGCAACACATGCACTCTGTGCTCCAGGGAGCTCCCTCTCTGTTGAATCCTGGGCAGCAGGAAGGCTCTCAGCCAACACTTGCTGAACTAGACAGAGTTCACCTAAGGGTAAATTTATGGCTGGAGTACCTTGATGTTACAGAAGCCAGTTTCTGGTTATTTTTCTCCAAATAACAATGTTAGACACATGAGGAGTGACAGGCAGATGTGCCACTCCTGTCACTGCAGATACAAGGAACAGGGTAATTAGGAAGATCTTGGCTGTCAGTTTCAGCTCAAAGTTCCACTGGTAGCCACAATGAAGGCTGTGGTCGTGAGCTGAATTTGTTAAGTTTTGCTGCCTACTCTTGATCCAAATCACAGCATAACATATTCAGGCCTACAGAAATGTCCAAAGAACCAGCAGTACACCACTTTTTAGCACTAACATTTTTATAAATCCTTCTATTGTTTCATATGTTCTCATTTTTTCGAGCACCTACCTACGTACAAGGTAACCCTGGCGTTGTTGCTGGTTAACCTAGGGAATGGCAATCTTGGTTGTATATCTGAATCACCTAAGCAGCTTCACAAAAAATCTGATTCCCAGACTAGACTCCAACCAATTAAACCCTAGTCTCTGGAGTGAGACCCAGACATCAGTATTTTTAAAACGCCACAGATGATTCTAACATGCACCTAATTTGGGGTTTTAAATAAAACTGATGTCCAGACCCCACGCCACATAAATCAGAATCTCTGGGGCTAGAGCCTGGGCACAAATGTATGACACATGCCTCACACACATGCATGTGGTGTGTAGGTAACGTATGCAAACAGGCATATACACTCTCCAGGAGATTCTGATGTAGCCAAAGTTGAGAACGCCAACACATACCATTAGTTCCCAAACTTGTCTGCACTTGAGGATCATCTTTTTAAAATTCCAAACCTCATGCCAGACCCCAGAACCATCAGATCACAAGCTTTAAGGAGGTGGGCTGGGCACAGACATCAATATTTTTTAGGGTCCCCAGGTGATTCCAATGTGCAAACAAGTTTGGAACACAAAGCACAGGCTCCAAACTCCAGGAGAGCAGGGTCTGTCTTGTAATTTTTACTGTACCTCTCCTACAGCACCTACTGAAATATTTGTTAAACTGGATTGAATTCGTAGAGACCTCCATTCTCATGAGGTCCTTTCCAACTATGCCTACTTGCGTTGGTGCCACCTGGGACCCTATGAATCAAGCAGGGCTTGGCATAAAAGGTATATGCCTCATACAAACTACACTATACTGCTTCATTGGTAAATCCTGTCCTTGAGACTTCTACAGACCTGACATTGTTATTTCATTATGTAATTTAAAATGAAATCTATTTTACCTTTCTATTTAACATTAGATGTTAGAATTTATTTTTTTTAACTTTTAGGTTCAGGGGCACATGTGCAGGTTATATAAATAAATCACATGTCACAGGAGTTTGTGTACAGATTATTTTGCAACTCACATAAGAAGAATAGTATCTGATAGGCAGTTTTTGAATCCTCACCCTTTTACCTCCTTCCATCTTCAAGAAGGCCCCAATGTCTGTTGTTTCTTTGTGTCCATATGTACTTAACATTCAGCTCCTACTTTTATGTGTGAATATGCAGTATTTGGTTTTCTGTTCGTATTTTAGTTTTCTTAGGATATTGGCCTCCAGCTCCAACCACGTTGCTGCAAAGGACATGATCTCCTCGTTCTTTTTATGGCTGCATAGTATTCCACAGTGTACATGTACCATGTTTTCTTTAGTCCATTGTTGATGGGCATTTAGGTTGATCCCATTTCTTGCTATTGTGAATAGTGCTGTGATGAACATACACATGCCTGTGTCTTTATGGTAGAATGATTTAAATTCCTTTGGGTTTATATTCAAAAAAAGGATTGCTGGGTCAAATGGTAATTCTGCTCTGAATTCTTTGAGAAATCACCCAACCGCCTCCCATAATGGCTGAACTAATTTAAACTCCCCCCAGCGGTGCATGAACATTCCCTTTGCTCCACAACCTCGCCAGCATCTGTTATTTTTTGACTTTTTAATAATAGCCACTCTGACTGATGTGAGATGGTATTTCACTGTGCTTTGGACTTGTATTTCCTAATGATTAGTGATGTTAGCATTTTATTCACATGCTTGTTTGCCCCGTGTATGTCTTCTTTTGAAAAGTACCTGTTCATCTCCTCTGCAAACTTTTTAATGGGGCTGTTTTTGGCTTGTCGATTCATTTAAGTTCCCAATAGATTCTGGATATTATTAACAGACCTTTGTTGGATGCATAGTTTACAAATATTTTCTCCCATTTTGTAGACTGTCTGTTTACCCTTGACAGTTTCTTTTGCTGTGTAGAGGTCTTTAGTTTAATTAGGTCCCATTTGTCAATTTTTGTTTTTGTTGCCATTGCTTTTGGCATCTTCCTCACGAAATCTTTGCCTTACACTTTGTGATAGTGTCTCCCTCTTTAGAATTCTTTTGCCGTTTTTCCTTTGGGTGGCTTCAGCAAAACAAACAAACAAACAAACAAACTGGGAATAGCATTCGGCACTCAGAAGTGAATTTAGGAACTGGGGTGTTGTCTTAGTCCATTTGTGCTGCTAATACAGAATACCTGAGATTGGGTCATTTATAAAGAATAGAAATTTATTTCTCACAGTTCTGGAAGCCCAAGATCAAGGAACTGGCAGGTTCAGTGTCTATTGAGGGTCCAATCTTTGCTTCCAAGATGATAATTTGAACCCTGCGTCCTCCAGATATGGCAGAAGGCAGAAAGGCAAGAAAGGAACCAAACTTCCTCCATTAAGTCATTTTATGACAGCATTACTCTATTCATGAGGACAGAACCCTCATGACCTAAACACCTTCCCAAAGGCCCCACCTCCCAACACTGTTGCATGAGGAATTAGGTTTCCACCCCTTGAATATGTGGCCTCTCCTCCCTGATGAAGGAGTTCACTCACCATGTCAGAAACAACTCCTGTTTTAAAAAGGCTGCAGGTGAGATAAAAATTACTATTAATCCCTCCTTTCACATTGATGTTGTGCACCCGGATTTACCCAACAAGTGAGGGTGATTTTTCTCTGTTGCAAATGCACCTGGTGTAGGTACTTATCTCAAGGATTCCTACTGTGAATTCCTTTGTGGAAATGCTGATGTTTATGTAGCAAGTTTGCCTTAAAAGGAGGTAGAGCTGCAAAATCATTCATTAAAACTTGGAAAAATAAGCTCGGTACAGCCTTTTCTTTTTCAGTATTAAATCTCTTCACATTTGTAGTTTTAATGTAGCATGACCTGATTTTTGCCAGCACTGACCATCCATCTAAAGCTTGGTGGCCAATCTCTGTAATAACTGTTGCAGCAGCAGGATGGCTGGGCTAGAAGTGAGGAGAACCAGGCTCTGCATACCATGTCACCTCTAATTCCCTGTGGGATCTTCAGCAAGTTATTTGATCTTCAGGTTCTTCATTTATAAAACAAGAGAGTAAATAGTCTTGATTATTTTTTTCCAGCTCAAATAGCATGTGATTCCAATTCTCCTGTGAAAAATGACACTAGTTTTGTAAAAATGGCTCCCTTTATTCCTTTTGTTTTCCTAGAAATGTATAATTATCTGGGGAAAATACTTTAAATCCAATTCCATAAGAGAAAAGACTAAGTAATGAATATATGTGCCATAATGTACCAGACAGAGGCTACAAAAAGAGAGACAGCCTACATTGCTGAAATTAACGAGGAAAACAGTTACACATCTAACCATGATTCAAGACAGAATGAAATAGATGCAATGGCACAAAACCAGAGAGGAGGCAGCTCGGAGTATTTTAAAAAAGAACGTCCAGAATAAAGAACAAAGTTCTTTTTACCAGGGATAAAAGAACACCGATGTGGAATCAAACATGGCTTCTAGTCCTGGACTACCAGGGAACTAGGTAGTAACTATATCATCTAAGACAAGCCACACAACTTCCCTGAGCTTCAGGTTTCCCCGCTGTAAAATGGAAATCATATAACCCTGGCTCAAAATACCAGACGGTGCCACTAGGAGGTTCAAAGAAGACATCGGTATGACAAGACTTTAAAAAATGCTGCAGAATGTGTTCCACAAAACCATGAAGGATGTATGTGACCTCTATTGACCATATGTTCCTATAGATTTTGGTCTGAAGATTAATACAAAATAGAATTTCTAATGGCAAAGTAGTCTAGGGCAGTGGTCCCCAACCTTTTTGGCATCAGGGACCAGTTACAAGGAGAACAATTTTTCTATGTACAGGGGTGGGTATGGGAGATGGATACAACTCACCATGATATAGAATCAGTGGGAGCCCTGCTTGTTTTCCTACAACTAGACAGTCCCAACTGGAGGTGTTGGGAGACACTAACAGATCATCAGATATTAGATTCTTGTAAGGAGTGTATAACCTAGCTCCCTGGCATGTACAGTTCACAATAGGGCTTATGCTCCTATGAGAATTGAATGCCACCACTGATCTGACAGGAGGCAGACTCAGGCAGTAAGGCAAGCAATGGAGAGCGGCTGTAAA
Organism: Sapajus apella; assembly: GCF_009761245.1. Lineage (NCBI taxonomy): Eukaryota > Metazoa > Chordata > Mammalia > Primates > Cebidae > Sapajus > Sapajus apella. Next base: position 3,501,446 of record NW_022437049.1, on the reverse strand, counting down.
TAGAGATGAAGCTTTGCTTGCTTGCCCACAGCTCACCTCTTGCTGCACAGTCCAGTTCCTAACAGGTCATAGACCTGGTACTAGTCCCGTTGCCGAGGGGTCGCGGACTCCTGGTCTAGAGGTTAAATTCATAACAGGATCTTATAAACAGTGGCTGGCTTCTTTTTTGTCCACCTTCTTAATTTTCTCCTTATTTACTTATTAAGTATGCTTGTTTAAAACATTAAATAATAAAATATAAACTAACAAATCCCTTCCCTCACACCAATTCTCAATCACTTCCTACTTTATCACTACTAACAATGTTTTGAGTGTCCTTCTAGGAAAAAAGCTTATGACTGCCCAATAATCATAACTGTATACACTCCTGCATGTGTCCCCCATATCAACAGCTATACACCTGCTTTTCTAGGTATCCATTACTGGAAAGGAAAGATCTTATTTCAAATAATCTAAGTTTAAGGCAGTTTTTAAATCGTTTTTTTTAAATAGTTTTAGATTACTGAAATCTGACATTGCTTTTGGTGGTGATAATTAAATAATAATTCTATTGTTATTTCTTATCAATAGCAGAGGTGGAAGAGAAACCTAGAAGGTTACTTAATATATTATGAAAGCCAAATCCTTAACTCAAATTGTAGAGCAAAACACTGTGTTGTTTGTTGGTTAACGAAGGGAGAAAATTCAGCAGGTAAACGATGGATAGATTTTTGATTCTGGGGATCTGCTTCTGAATAAACTGGAAAGAAAAGCCAACAGATTTTTTTTACTGCCTCTAGTTCAGAAATGCATTTCAGGCTCACTTTCAAAGACTGCTCATAAGAAAGGAAGCGTTTCAGGATTAACAAATTCACTGAATAACTTTTGAAAAATAAAAGCAGGCATAAAAATTTGGAAACAAGACTTTAAGCTTTTAGCTAAAGTACTTCAATTGAGAGCATTATCACTTTGGAATCATGCAGAGACCCAACAAACTTAATAACAACCTGAGTCTTTTTTTATTTGTCCTTAGTTTCCATTCAGCTCAAGAAAATAGTAAAGTATAGAAAAATGGACAGTTATTCGGGCCACAACATACCTAGAGCTACTTACTAGATATATTCTCACTCACAGTGTAAGACCCTCTCTCCTACTCTGTATACCCTAATGTTCTTCTCCGTGTCACTTTGATGGCACATATTTCTCTGGCTTTATTACACAGCAGATGGCTGGGTTGTTAAAGCCCTCTTCGAGTCCCACACTGCAGGTATTGAAACTTTACAATAATTCATAAGAAATTTTTCATTTTCTCACCTCTGATCTAGAAAGCTCAAAGCAGTCCACCATAGTTACACTATCGTTACATATTTCTCACCTCCTCTTCCTGTGTGATTTATGATAATCATCTTCCTTATTCTCCTCTTACAAATAAAATCATTTCAGATTTCTGAACTTCCCTGTTCCTTTTTTCTATTGAATGAGTTATAATGCTTTACCATTCTGAGTTCTTTAAAAGTTCTGGACACTCGGTAAAAAGCCCACCGTGAACGGAAGGCGATGTCTTGGCCTCTGATAGTGAAATTTGCTCAGCTAACTCTATCTGAACTCCCTGCGGCTTTCACATATGATATTGAAAAGGCAGCACGTTATCTCTTATTAGCAGACAAGATGGTCTCAAAATAACTGGAAAAAAAAAACTGAAATCCACATAAATTGAAAATTTGACGAAAGAAATACAGAAAATGGCCCTGATGGGTCTCAAATAACTATACCTCTTTAGAAAAATCCCCTTTAGAGCCCAAGTTACTGATAAAAGAAATCTGGGCTTGTACCTAAAGTGAATCATGCTGGAGGAATTAATTTACTTCATCTCAGGCTGAAAGTTTTCAAATGTCATGGTTCATAAATTCTTATGGCTGGTAGGGCTTTCTGGCCATTCTGCCTCCAAAAATAATCATGGAAGGGTAAATTTTCCAGGAGAACAGAAAATTTGCCTCTTCAAAATTAATCAAGTCATTTATCATTTCTTCCAAAGGATCGGTCACAATCTAGAATTACCTGGGAGAGGGGTTACAGATTTGTTCTTTTATGGACAGTTACTTATATCTAATGGGAAGATTCTATTTCTAGCAATATGCTAGACTAATTTATCTATAGTCCTTCCTATGTGTGAAGCATTGTAAAATTAAAAATCAGAAGGGTAAATTATTGTGGAATACATAAAAGGATCCATGGTATGGGGTGGTCTCCAGAAAGTTGGTGGGGATACCTCCCCACAAGACAGGGCCCTTTCCAGAGGGGCACGTCCACACCTTCCTTCTCTTTACCCAATGACTCCACACCTGAAGGGTAGAGGAGGCTGTGGTTCCCTGGGCAGATAACAATCTCTGAGAGGATAGCTCAGCTCTAAGGTTTCCAGGGAAAAAGGTAGTCAAAAATAAAAATAAAAGCTGCCACCACCCTACTCCCACACCCCAAAAACAAATGGAGGCTCTGGTAAGGTGGAGGATGAGGAGTTCCCACCACTCAGGCTCCCTTTGTCCAACCTTTTCAAACTCAAGAAATATACTTTCCTTTTTGTAAACTTCTCTGGCTTCTTGAAAGTTGGGGGAAGAGTTGGAGCAGGGTAAGAGGAAAATAGATGTGGCTGCTGATCCCAAGAACACGTGGTTGAGCATGTGGCTTCTGAAAGTCATAAACTATCATAATGCTCCAAGCCTCAGCATCAAGCAGAGTAATCTGGAAAGGCTATCTTGACTCCTGATCCTGGACCTGATGGTTCAGCCTCCACAAGGAATAGCCTGGGCCACGGAAGAGAAGCTCTGCCTTCAACATGAAAATGTTGGGGTCTAGTTTGAATGGAAGGAACCTTGCCCAGCTACATACAGCCTACATTTTTTACTTCTTAACAGTTGCTGAATTAGAAAGCAGCTTCCTCCCTCAACACTTCCCTGGGTCCTAAATTCCCATCTTTTGCAGGAGAGTATAGGTGAGAAAAAAGAAGCAGGTTGAAGATAGGGCTGCAGGTAGCACTCCTGTGATTGCCTTCTCAGCCAGGTCACTTGCCTTATTAGGAACAGCCTGAGAAATTAGTCTCCTCTATGCAGGTAAATGTGTCTACATGTGGCTATGTCCAGTCAGTGGAAATTTAGCCATCCCAACTTCCTTTCCAGCTGCAACTAGGATGATGTGTTGGGAGCAGATAGAGAAAGTTCTCTAGTCACAGTCAGGCAAAGACCAGCTGATCACTTGCGCTTCTCTCCTGTCAGTCTCTAAGATGGATCTGGCTGGGTCCCACCATCTGCCAGCTGTGGTGAACTGGATGATCTGAGCCAACCTTCCCAGTGAACACAATGAAGAAACCTGGATGAGGTTAACAACAAACAAACAACAACAAAAAACATCCTAAAAGCACCAAAAAGCTAACGGGATAGGGAGGAATTTCAAATTTAAGATGTGAGAAAAGAAATAGATCTAGACATGTGGGCCTCAGTACTAGGGTCCACTTTTACCCAGTTGGAGGGGTTTGTCAATCCAAAACAGTGAGCTATGAAGCTGAGCAGTGCATTGATGGCCTCATGGAATCAAGAGGCCAAGGCCTCCCTAAGGCCTGGTAAACCACTTTACACTTACAGTAGGACCCCAAAGAGCTCCAAGTGTCCAACCCACCTTATTTTGTTGTTGTTGTTGTTGTTCTGTTTTGTTTTGTTTCGTTTCAGGCTTTGAGCAGCCTGAAGCCATGGTTCTTAGTTTTTGTCTCTAGTGATAAGCGGAAAAGAGGGACGAGGAAGGGGCTTTACTGGCCCAACCAGAAACAGAAACTAAGAACACATGACTGTATTCTTTCCCTTGGACACCCCCTGATATACCCTAGAAGTAAGAGAGAACAAAAAGTAAACTACTCTGGCTTCCTGTCATCTGGGTGATCCAGAAAATCTCAAGCCCCAAAATTGACCCACTATTGCTGGTACCCCAAAAGCCTTCAGAAGTTAATTAAAATTCTCTCTTGGACTCTGGTCATCTTTATTATGATTATCCAAAGCCTCAAATTATCAAATGTTCTGAAATGTTAAATATCACTAATTATATGAAGCACTGTTATTTTACATACCAATGAAAAAGAAAAAATGCTGTCAACTATAGTTGTAATAATTCATGACATAAAACACATACTGATTTCAGAGATTAAAATATAAAAACACCATCATCTTAAAATGACACATGCTGTTCATGCATATATTTTTTCAAGACAATATCCAGAACACATTTAAAGATAATAAGGTACACAAGGAGACATGAAAACATAAATATGAACCAGCAGGAGAACAAGAACAAACAAAAGACAGGAAAAAAAAGGATGCTTGGGAATTCCAGATAGAAAAATTACCAGATATAGAATGTAAAATATCTATGCTTACTATGCTTATGCAGCTAAATGCTATACATAAAAATTACAATAAAGAACCAAGAACCATATAAAGTAACTGCAGATTTGAAAAAATACTAGAATTCTAGATTGGAAATTCAGTAATCAAAATTGAGAATGCAATAAACAAATGGATTTAACCACAGATTAGATACAGCTGAAGAGATATATTGTGACTTGGAAGACAGGTCAGAAGTAACTATTCAGAATGTTATCTTGGAGAGATTTTTTAAAAAAGGATGGAAAACACAGGGAAGGATAAGAGATATAGAAGATAAGGAAATTTAAGACAGTAAAATTGCCTTATAGCACAAAGTCTCCCTGAAATAGGCAGTAGAGTTCAAAGTTGCTAATATTCCTAAGCCTAACTCCCCCCAAGACCAAGTATACAATGGAGGCAGGCCATGTTAGCAAAGATCCAGAGGTAGTTAGCAGTTATTAAAAGTGTATGTGACTGTGGTTATGTTATTTTACTTTTCTATGCAATACTCTTCTCATGTATAAATGGAGAGAAGTGACAGGACCCACTTCAGAGACTGTTGTAAGAATTAAGAATTAAGGCCTGTGAAGCACTTAGCAAATGCTCAAGGTAATTTGGCTACCACTAAGAGGATAAAGCACTCTATCTCTCCATCTAAGCTTGCTTCAGGAACTAACAGGCCACTCTACTACTATGAACAACATGTTTTGCCTGAAAGATGGCACTGGAGGTGTTGGAATCATGGAACATGAGAGTTGGATGGAATTCTTTATAAAATGGCCATTATGCCTATGACATCAGAGGTTATTGTTTTTCCTTTTGACAAATGACTTTCTATATACAGGTCATTTTTTTTTAAACCACTACACTCAAATAGATAATTCACCAAAACAAAAACAACAACAAAATACAACACACACACACACACACACAAACACACACACACAAGTCCTATAAAAAATCCTATAGAAAAATGTTTAGCTGTATTGGTAAACAAAATGTAAATGAAAGCAATAAAGACACCTTCACTTTGCCACATAAGTAATTACAAAAAAAATGTACTGTTATGTCATCAGTAGTATGGTGAAATGTCATCATTAATAGCATGCTATCAATATAAGGTAAACCGGCACACCATTTTGGTAAAGCCATTTAACATAACGCAAGCACATCCTTGCCTCAGTAATTTCACTCTTTGGGAATGTATACCAAGAAAACAATCCAAATTGTAGAAAAATCCCAGACATAAAGTTGCTTACGCAGTGATACAGCAAGGAGAAATTAGGACCAAACTTAAAAATTATGTTCACAACAATGAGAACACATGGACACAGGGAGGGTAACATCACACACCAGGGCCTGTCAGGTGGTGTGGGGCTAGGGGAGGGATAGCATTAGGAGAAACACCTAATGTAGATGATGGGTTGATGGGTGCAGCAAACCACCATTGCACATGTATACCTATGTAACAAACCTGCATGTTCTGCACATGTATCCCAGAACTTAAATAATAATAATGGCAACCATAAAACTCTGACATTGTAGAAAAACAAAAAAATTATGTTCACAATGAGTTTATGTTCACAAAAATTATGTTCACAACAACACATATATTGTTTACTCTAATAAAAAAGGCAAGAAAGATTAAAATTACATGTACAACATGGTCTCAATTGTTCAACTGAGTCTTAAAATGAGCTAAGAAAACCACTAAAAATAAACACAGCAAAATATGAATGGGGTTAAAGTATCACAGGTACAATTTGCTTATTCTTCTTGCTACCTTCCATAATGCATATACTATTACTTTCTTAAGTAGACAAATAAATGTTTTCATTCTAGTGATTTACTGTAAAGACGACATAAAAAAGCACTGAAGGAAGTTTTTATAAAATAATCTCATTTCATCAATCAAACTGTCTCCCTTTTTCTGTGATTGTTTAAGTACTGCCTGTGTTTACACACACCTTTGGCATAGATGTAATCAGTTTGAATTAATGAGTAGTTCTCTCAGGATCAGGTGCCCTGGAAATGAGACAAGTTATCAAACTCTGTTCCTGCCTGGTCTCCCTATACCAACACACTCTGACAATCAGGAAGACAGAAGAACAATGTCCTAGCAGCACTGAGTGTCAAGGAGATGGGGTGAGCTCCTGGCTCCTAGCCCCGGCCTCCCAGCTGACCTCTGTGTGACCTTGGCAAGCCACCTAACCACTCTCAGCCTCAGTTTCTCCATTTGTACAGTGGGCAGGCAGGCCTGCTCAGAAACCCCCAAAATCTCTTTCATGTCTAATTTCTGTGACTGTGTGCACATTTGACCCAGAATCTCCAAATAGGTCTCAACTTAAAAAAATTTTATACAAACCAAATTTGTTTAAATACAAATGAAAGACTAGCAATGCTTTAAAAGAAATCCCTCCTACAGCAAATCTTCATGTAGAATATTTCTTATATTTTTGTTACATCTAGACATTGATATATTGCCAGATCAATCTTGTGCAGGGCCCGGCATGTATACTTAACATTTATACACTAAAGCAACAATTAGAACACTGTCTTCCTCAGTGAAGCTCAGGTGATCTAAACTAAGAAGAAAGATTAATTAATGAAAAGTCTGAATTATAGTTTCATTTTTAAAGCCTTATTATTTTAATTTCTTAAATTCATACCGTCATGCCTCACTTGATGGGGATCCATCTGAGAAATGCCTTAGTCAATTTCCTGCTTATAGGAACATCATAGAGCGTACTTACACAAACCTAGATGGAATAGCCTAAATACCTAGGCTACATGGTATGGCTTATTGCTCCTAGGCTACAACTTTGTACATATGCTACTGTACTGAACACTGTAGGCAACTGTATCACAGTGGTGAGTATTTGTACACCTAAACATTTCTAAACATAGAAAAGACACAGGAAAAAATATAGTATTATAATCTTACAGTTTCATAGTCCTATATGCAGTCCTTCATTGACTAAAATGTCATTATGTAGCACATGACTGTACTTAAAGTACTTGCCCCCCAAAATGAGTGGCAAGTATTTCCTGACTGGCCTGTTTTAAAGCAAGGACCTCTCATTCCAGGCTCAGTTATTCTAAAAGAGAAGTTTGAATCAATGTACTCCTATTATAAACTCTTCAAATACCATCAGAGTGACCTGGAAAAGAGTTTCATTCAGTTCCCAAGGCAATAACTTGGACACTGACCCACCTCGTTTACAAGGTGCAGTAAGTTACCACTACCAACTAGTGGAACGCAGAGCCTCCTGCTAAACCGGAACGAACCCTGCCTCTCATTTCACCTATGATGCTGCTGATGTGGACCTGGTGTTGCTGAAGATATGGAAGTTCTTACTTTTGAGGGCAGATGTTAACAGAAATATAGGTCACCCTGGATTGAACAACTCCATTTTGATCCATGCTCTCAATTTAAGTCAACACTTGGAGAAACTTCTCTTAGCTCCTATCAGTCATAGGTAGGACTAGTTTCCCATTCTTGCAGACACAGCTGTTCAGTCATTCCTCAAAGCCTTTCCCAAAGACAGCTTTCCCACAAAGCTAACAAAAATTAAATTTGGAGCCCATCACTTGTCCTCACAGGATCCCTTCTAAGGCCTCGGAGGGGCCCTAGCAGTGTGTTCCCCTCATCATTTTGTCTTTTCCTTAAAGAGGACCCATCAAATTACATAAGAATCAAGCCCACTGGAACTGAATCCTCCCTGCCATTTTCTTACCCTACTGGTGGTTACCAGGCACTGCCCAAGCAGCAAGTTGGGATGATCTTGTGGGTAATGGTGGTTCTGCTACCCACAGTTCTGGTATATAAATCAGCCACACTAGAAGAGGAAGAATTTGAGGCTTTTTGCTTCAAAAGATGAACTTAATATAATAACCAGTTTAGGATATGAGGTCTGAAAAAAAGGATATTTATTCTGACTTAAGAAATTATTTATATGAAAAGTTCTACCATGTTAACAAAGTTCCTCTTTATTGAAAAGAACTAAATTATATTAGATAAGGGCTCTCTTATATGGCATGATACATAATAATCAACAACCCTTAGAACAGTGCTTCTGAAGCAACAGTGATTTTGTTTCCCAGGGCATGCTTGGCAATGGCTGGAGACATTTTGGGTTGTCACAACTTGGGGAGTGGGCTGGTGTATGGTGCTCCTGGCATCTAGGGGGTGGAGGCCAGGGATGCTGTTAAGTGTTCTGTAATGCACAGGACAGCTCCCCTTAATAAAAAAAAATATCTGGCCCCGCGAAGCATACACAAGTTTCAACGGCCAAATTGACCAAGCAGAAGAAAGGATATCAGAGGTCAAAGATAAACTCAATGAAATAAAACGAGAGGGCAAGATTAGAGAAAAAAAGGGTAAAAAGGAATGAACAAAGTCTCCAAGAAATATGGGACTATGTGAAAAGACCTAATCTACGTTTGATAGGCGTACCTGAATGTGACGGAGAGAATGAATCCAAGCTGGAAAATACTCTTCAGGATATTATCCAGGAAAACTTCCCCAACCTAGCAAGGCAGGCAAATATTCAAGTCCAGGAAATACAGAGACCACCACAAAGATATTCCTCAAGAAGACCAACCCCAAGGCACATAATCATCAGATTCACCAGGGTTGAAATGAAGGAGAAAATGCTAAGGGCAGCCAGAGAGAAGGGTTGGGTTACCCACAAAGGGAAGCCCATCAGACTCACAGCACATCTCTCAGCAGAAACCCTACAAGCCAGAAGAGAGTGGGGGCCAATATTCAACATCCTTAAAGAAAAGAACTTTCAACCCGGAATTTCATATCCAGCCAAACTAAGCTTCATAAGTGAAGGAAAAATAAAATCCTTTGCAAACAAGCAAGTACTCAGAGATTTCATCACCACCAGGCCTGCTTTACAAGAGCTCCTGAAAGAGGCACTAAACATAGAAAGGAACAACCAGTACCAGCCGCTCCAAAAACATACCAAATGGTAAAGAGCATCAACACAGTGAAGAAATTGTATCAACTAAAGGGCAAAACAGCCAGCTAGCATCAAAATGGCAGGATCAAATTCACACATAACAATATTAACCCTAAATGTAAATGGACTAAATGCCCCAATCAAAAGACACAGACTGGCAAATTGGATAAAAAGCCAAAGCACATCAGTGTGCTGTATCCAGGAAACCCATCTCACATGCAAGGATACACAAAGGCTCAAAATAAAGGGATGAAGGAAGATTTATCAAGCAAATGGAGAGCAAAAAAAAAGCAGGGATTTCAATCCTAGTCTCTGATAAAATAGACTTTAAATCAACAAAGACCAAAAGAGACAAAGAAGGACATTACATAATGCTAAAAGGATAAATGCAACAAGAAGAGCTAACGATCCTAAATATATACGCAACCAACACAGGGACACCCAGATACATAAGGCAAGGTCTTAATGAACTTACAAAGAGACTTAGAATCCCACACAATAATAGTGGGAGACTTTAACACCCCATTGTCAATATTAGACAGATCAACAACACAGAAGATTAACAAGGATATCCAGGACTTCAACTCAGACCTTGACCAAGCAAACCTAATAGACATCTATAGAAATCTCCACCCCAAATCCACAGAATATACATTCTTCTCAGCACCGCATTGCTCCTACTCTAAAATTGACCACATAATTGGAAGTAAATCACTCCTCAGCAAATGCAAAAGAACAGAAATCATAACAGTCTCTCAGACTACAGCGCAATCAAGTTAGAACTCAGAATTCAGAAACTAACTCAGAACTGCACAGCTTCATGGAAACTGAACAACTGGCTCTTGAATGTTGACTGGATAAACAATGAAATGAAGGCAGAAATAAAGATGTTCTTCGAAACCAACAAGAATGAAGATACAACATACCAGAATCTCTGGGACACATTTAAAGCAGTCTCTAGGGGAAAATATATAGCAATAAATGCCCACATGAGAAGGAAGGAGAGATCTAAAATCGACACCCTATTGTCAAAATTGAAAGAGCTAGAGGAGCAAGATCAAAAAAACTCAAAACCTAGCAGAAGATAAGAAATAACTAAGATCAGAGCAGAACTGAAGGAGATAGAGACACAAAAAACCCTTCAAAAAATCAATAAATCCAGGAGCTGGTTTTTTGAAAAGATCAACAAAATAGACCACTAGCCAGATTAATAAAAAAGAAAAGAGCGAATAATCACAGAGATGCAATAAAGAATGATAAAGGGGATATCACCACAGATTCCACAGAAATGCAAACCATCATCAGAGATTATTACAAACAACTCTATGAACATAAACTAGTAAACCTGGAAGAAACGGATAAATTCCTGGACACTTGCATCCTCCCAAGCCTAAACCAGGAAGAAGTCAAAACCCTGAATAGACCAATAACAAGATCTGGATAAGGCAGCAATTAAGAGCCTGCCACCCAAAAAAAAGCCCAGGTCCAGATGGGTTCACAGCCGAATTCTACCAGACATACAAAGAGGAGCTGGTACCATTCCTTCTGAAACTATTCCAAATAATCCAAAAAGAGGATCATTTTCTGAGACTAACATCATCCTGATACCAAAACCTGAATCATTTTATGAGACCAACATCATCCTGATACCAAAACCCAGCAGAGACTCAGCAAGAAAAGAAAACTTCTGGCCAATATCCATGATGAACATAGAAGCAAAAATCTTCAACAAAATACAGGCAAACTGGCTGCAACAGCACATCAAAAAGCTTATCCACCATGATCAAGTAGGTTTCATCCCGGGGATGCAAGGCTGGTTTAACATATGCAAGTCTATAAACATAATTCATCACATAAACAGAACCAAAGACAAAAACCACATGATTATCTCAATTGATGCAGAGAAGGCCTTTGATAAAATTCAACAGCCCTTTATGCTAAAAACCCTCAATAAACTAGGTATTGATGGAATGTATCTCAAAATAATAAAAGCTATTTATGACAAACCCACAGCCAATATCATACTAAATGGGCAAAAACTGGAAGCATTCCCTTTGAAATCTGGCACTAGACAAGGATGCCCTCTCTCACCACTCCTATTCAATATAGTACTGGAAGCTCTAACCAGAGCAATCAGGCAAGAAAAAGAAATAAAGCGTATTCAAATAGGAAAGGAGGAAGTCAAATTGTCTCTATTTGCAGACAACATGATTGTATATCTAGAAGATCCATCATCTCAGTCTAAAATCTCCTGAAACTGATAAGCAACTTCAGCAAAGTCTCAGGATATAAAATCAATATGAAAAAATCACAAGCATTCCTATACACCAATAACAGACTTAAAGAAAGCCAAATCAAGAACGAACTGCCATTCACGATTGCTACAAGGAGAATAAAATACCTAGGAATACAACTAACAAGGAACGTAAAGGACCTCTTCAAGGAGAACTACAAACCACTGCTCAACGAAATAAGAGAGGACACAAACAGATGGAAGAACATTCCATGTTCATGGTTAGGAAGAAACAATATAGTGAAAATGGCCATACTGCCCAAAGTAATTTACAGATTCAATGCTATCCCCATCAAGCTACCAATGACCTTCTTCACAGAACTGGAGAAAACCACCTCAAACTTCATATGGAACCAAAAGACAGCCCGCATAGCCAAGTCAATTCTAAGCAAAAAGAACAAAGCGGGAGGCATCACACTACTGGACTTCAAACTATACTACAAGGCTACAGTAATCAAAACAGCATGGTACTGGTACCAAAACAGAGATACAGACCAATGGAACAGAACAGAGGCCTCGGAGGCAACACAACACATCTACAACCATCTGATCTTTGACAAACCAGACAAAAACAAGCAATGGGGAAAGGATTCCCTGTTTAATAAATGGTGTTGGGAAAACTGGCTAGCCATGTGCAGAAAGCAGAAACTGGGCCCCTTCCTGACACCTTACACTAAAATTAACTCCAGACGGATTAAGGACTTAAACATAAGACCTAACGCCATAAAAACCCTAGAAGAAAATCTAGGCAAAACCATTCAGGACATAGACATAGGCAAGGACTTCATGACCAAAACACCAAAAGCATTGGCAACAAAAGCCAAAATAGACAAATGGGACCTAATCAAACTCCACAGCTTCTGCATGGCAAAAGAAACAGTCATTAGAGTGAATCGGCAACCAACAGAATGGGAAAAAATTTTTGCAGTCTACCCATCTGACAAAGGGCTGATATCTAGAATCTACAAAGAACTAAAACAGATTTACAAGAAAAAAACAAGCCCATTCAAAAGTGGACGAAGGATACGAACAGACACTTTACAAAAGAAGACATACATGAGGCCAACAAACATATGAAAAAATGCTCATCATCACTGGTCATTAGAGAAATGCAAATCAAAACAACATTGAGATACCATCTCACACCAGTTAGAATGGCGATCATTAAAAAATCTGGAGACAACCGATGCTGGAGAGGATGTGGAGAAATAGGAACACTTTTACACTGTTGGTGGGAGTGTAAATTAGTTCAACCATTGTGGAAGACAGTGTGGCGATTCCTCAAGGACCTAGAAATAGAAATTCTATTTGATTCAGCCATCCCATTAGTAGGTATATAGCCAAAGGATTATAAATCCTTCTATTATAAGGACACGTGCACATGAATGTTCATTGCAGCACAGTTTACAATAGCAAAGACCTGGAACCAATCCAAATGCCCATCGATGATAGACTGGACAGGGAAAATGTGGCACATATACACCATGGAATATTATGCAGCCATCAAAAACGATGAGTTCGTGTCCTTTGTAGGGTCATGGATGAACCTGGAAACCATCATTCTCAGCAAACTGACACAAGAACAGAAAATCAAATACCGCATGTTCTCACTCATAGGTGGGTGTTGAACAATGAGAACACATGGACACAGGGAGGGGAGCATCACACACTGGGGTCTGTCAGGGGAAATAGGGGAGGGACAGTGGGTGGTGGGGAGTTGGGGAGAGATAGCATTGGGAGAAATGCCAGATATAGGTGATGGGGAGGAAGGCAGCAAATCACACTGCCATGTGTGTACCTATGCAACAATCTTGCATGTTCTTCATATGTACCCCAAAACCTAAAATGCAATTTTAAAAAATCCCTTGTAAAAAAAAAAAACCTGGCCCCTGACATCAACAGTGCCCAGGTTGAGAATCGCTGCCTTAAAATAATGGGCACATGTAGGGAAAGAAGCAAGGATTTCCCTTTGAAACGATAAAGCTTTAAACTTTGGAGTGGAATGTATGAGGGCCAAGCTGACAGGTGGCTCAGAGAGAGCCACTGTCTGACTTCAACCACTACACCATCATAAAAAGCAATGGAGCCTCCAGACTTTCATGAATCATGGGACTCCACGGACCCTTGACAAGACTGGCTACGTGAGGATGGTGGTTTCAGGAGCACCAGGAAAGGCACTTTGCCTCCCCAATTACCTCCGACACCCACTTGTCTGTGCCTCACATCCTGTCACGGTGAACACCACCTTCCATTCCATAACAAGGCTTAAAGTGCAAAGACCCCTGGAAGAGAGAACACAGTGACCTACATTCATATTCAAGAGAAAGTGACTGATGACAGATTGGCTTTCCCCTGAGACCAGTTTTCATACAGTGAAAGGCTCTGAACAGCTGAAAATGATGAAGAGGAAGAGAGGCCAGCAGGCTCTGATGAGGCCAGGAAGAGGTGAAGAAATGGGCAATAGAGGTCAGTGAAATAACTGTCACCTGCTCCACTGATTCTTTCTGCCTGAGCCTGCAAGGAGGGAAGGATGCAGAGAAAAAAAAAAAGTCACATTCTTGGCCTTGAAGAAGATTACAGTCAAGTTCAGCTCAGGTGAAAAAACTCCAGGAATGCTTAAAAGAATGGCCAAGATGCAAGGCAGTGCTACTCCACAGCCAGAACAGGAGATGAAGGTCCTTGCCAGCTGTGGGATCATGCTGAAGCTCAATTGGTTCTGGGTGACACCCCCCACCTGACACCTAGCATAATCCTTGACACACAGTAAAATGTTCCAGCAACGCTTGTGTTTTGAGTGAATGGAAACTATTCCAGAGGAAGATCTATCAAATGCCTAAAGTATTCTAAAGAGGGTTTGTTTTCCTTGACACCTGTGCCAACGCTGTTTCCCTCAATTTGGGAGGAAAGTCTTTGGTGGCTGTTTTTGCTCACCTGAATCCTATTTCATCTTGCGTAGCCCGTTTGTTTTCTCTGTAAATTCCTGATGGTTTCTCCTTGTTTTCTTATAAGCACATTCATCTAGTACTTACCATATTTTCTATGTATCTTTCATAAACAGGCTTACTTCCAGAAAAGATTTGAGAGAGGCTTTCAAGTCCACAACAAAAATACTCTAATACAGTTTTTTAAATAAAGAATTTAAAAGGAAAATCTCAGAAATAATTTAGGAAGATAAAAATCATTGTACCAGGAAGCTGGGATAAAGCCTTTACCGGGAATTTCTGGAGGCCAAGGCAAAAAGATAAACATACAAGGCATGCAGAGAGTTCTCAGTGTCTGATAAGAGAAAAGCCACAGTTCCATGAGGTGAGAATACTTTTTTATGTTAAATTCCAGGAGGAATTTGCTTCTGGTTTTTCATATATGCTGCCCAAGTTGTAATTTTACACGTTTACCTCATGAACCAGAGTTCTTTAGGACAAAGACTGCGTCTTAGACTACATTTCCCTGATAAAAGCCTATATAACATTGTAAATACTCAAATATTTGCTAATGAATATGATTTTCTTGCCAATCTGGATATTCCAGTGTATCTCAAGATCCTAAGATTATCAGAGTAAGAGATTCATCAAATCTCTTAGCAGGAAAACCATTTGATTCCAGCCCTAGGTCCCCAGCCATGGGTAATGATGGGACATAAAGACTCTCTCACCCCAACACCACTGCTATCCGTTTGAAGTGCGGGGCTGGAAGGTCCACTGGCCCTGTCTTCATGCTCCCTCTCTCTCCATTTGTTCCTTCCTTGTTTAGATGATTGTCTTTCTGTCTGTCTCCAGCACAGATTCTCCGTTCCTTCGAGCATTGGGGCTTTGCTTATTGCCCTTTGATTCTCTGTGATAACTCCATGGTGCTTTACACAAAGAAACTGACTTTTCTAATGTAAGAAAAGGAAATTGGAAAGAGGTTCCAGAGCAAGCCTTTTTATTATTCAGCCCTGCTTCTGTCTGAGAAACCCTCAAGCATAGGAGTGTGCTCTCATATGTAGAAGACCAATCCTTCCTATACCATACAAGCGGTCCAGAAAGGTTAAAATGCAGGTCACTAAAGAAGTTGAAGACTCAAGGGTCTGAAGATCTTAAATTTTCTCTCCCTTGTTTCTGTCTGTACCGCAAAAGTACACTGGCCAACCCTTCAGCAAAAAAAAAGCCTTTTGCACCTACTGAGTAGGTGCTCAGTAAATATCTATTACAACAAGGTAATAAGACACAGCTACCTTGAACATAGTAGGTAGTCAATAAATATGTTACATTGAGAACGTCATGACCCTTCACCTTTGCACACAGTAGATGCTCAACACATATCTACAAATCAAAAAAGTTTGTAGTATTTCTGCTTTTCACATAGTAGGTGCTCAATAAGTATCTTTTACATTAAGGTTATTGCAAGATATTAACCTCCCAGTAAATGGCTATTGAATTGAACAATCACGGACACTCCTCCTTAGAGAACCCAGGGAGAGGTGACATTAATCAGCCCCCAGGCACAGATCCATGAATGGAAATGCACGTCTCGAGGTAGTGCTTTCCAGAGTGCTGGAGAGGCGCGTGACAGTACGCGGCCACCGTGTTCTTTCGGGACGCTGTTGACCCACTGCTGGCTCCTGGTATCGATTGGCGATTGGAATCCATTCCCCACCCACAGGCGCGAAACAGCCGCCACCTGCAGTGATCACTTCGGGGCCGCACCTGGAACTCCCGCCACCGCCCCCTCCCGGGGCATCCGCCCACCCGGGCTTCAACTCCGATTCCAGAGAGTAGATGGCAGAACAAAAGCAAAGTCGGGGGCTTCCGATTGCTTTCCTGATAGGGAGCAATCTGGGAGGAGGCTGAGAGAGCCAGCCTGGGACCCAGCTGGTATGTCAAACCCGAGCCGCTGCCCTCTCTGGCGGGCTGGAGCTCCGGATCGCCGAGCGCGGAAAGCGGCGGGGTCTCCCCACTCCCCCTCTCCCAGGGGCACCGACCGGCAGTGTGGGTGCCTTGGTCTGGTGGCGCGGGGCTTGGGCGCTGTATTAACCCTTGAACGCGGAGGGAAGAGGCTGGAGGGGAGGATAATCGGGGGCTAGGGCAGACCCCGCTACCGCGATCCGAATCTCAACTCGCAGTGTGAACCGCCCCTCGGCGACCCCTAGCGCTCGGGACTGTCCCTGGGGGTGGGGTCCCCTCGCGGAGCCCGGCCCCTACGTCCTCCTCCCCTAAACACACCGCGGGGAGCCCAGCGGCGGCCTCCCACCTCAACTGGGTCCAGGACAGCACCGGTTCGCGGTCCGCGGGCGAGGAGGTCACTCCGGGCGGCCGGGCGGGTCCGGCGGGAGACCCCCGCCGCTGGGAAACTCGCTAGTTTGGCAGTGGCTTGGCCTGGGGGGCTTATTGTTAGGGTGAAGTGGGGCGACAGAGCGAGCACGGAAGTCTCGACTCTTCCCCGCTTCTCCAGAGCCCGCCGAACTCCAAGAGGCGCGGGCGGCGGGAGGAGAACGCCAGCGGAGGGGGAGCCACTTACCGAGCAGAACCCGAGAGCGCGGCGGCCCGGGTGCAAGCTGCCCTTTGTCTGCCGCCGCGGCGCTGACGCGCTCCGCCAGGCCGGTTCCAGCCCCGGCGCGCTGCGAGCTCTCGCCGGCGCCCCTACAGCCCGGCTCGCGGCTCCCGCTCGGGCTCGGGCTCCGGCTCTGGCCCCAGCCCCGGCCCCCGCCCGCGCCGCCGCCGCCGCCGCCGCCGCCGCCGCCGCTGCTGCCGCTGCGGCTCCGCCCCGAGCCGGGCCCCGCCCCCGCCCGCTGGGCCCCCACCTGCTGCGGCGGCGGCGCTCGGGAGCCCGGCCCTGGGCACCTGGGGGCGGCCGCCTCCCGCGCGTCCCGCTCTGCCCTCTCGCAGCCTCCAGGCCGCTCGGCCGCGCGGTCCCGGGGCTTTCCCCAACCCGGCCCCGCGGAGACCAGCTCACCTGGGAAGCCGAGCCCGTCCTGGGGCAGCCTGGCCTTCCCGGGCACACGCGGGCGAGCCCCAGTCGCTCAAAGCCCGTCCTCACGCCTCCTGGGGGTGGGAGATCCTCGGGCTCCGTCCCGGAGGGAGGGGGCGCCGGGAAGGCGGGAAGCGGGGATCCGCTGAGCCTGGTCGCCACCCCGCCAGCCCCGCGCTCCTGCAGCCCCGGGGGCCCGGTGGAAGGTGGTGGCAGAAGGAGCCGGCGGGGACCGGTACGCTCCAAGCGGGAAGGGGCACCGGGCAGAGGGTCGAGGGGGCGCGGAGCCCACGTGCACCGGTCCCCCGCCGGCCTCGGATTCCGAGCGGGCCGCCTGGGCTGTGAATCTGTGCTCATTGGCAGGACCGGAATAAAACTAACAAAAGGGAACCAACACTTTGGGAGCCAGAGGAAAGGGACAAGAGAAGCCACCGACCCTAACACTGGTAATAACGGGTGCTTCCGTGGTGCCTTCAGCGAGCCCAAAGCGGTGGACACCGATGAGGGGCGTCACTGAACGGGGGTGCGTCCCATTGGAATGGTCCAGACGCTGCTTTTCTAGGCATAGAAAAGTCTGATAACCTAAATAAATATTGTATAATGAGGTCACTGGTGGCTTTAGCTGCCCATGAGCCCTCTCCTCTCCCAGAGCCTTCCGAGTGGGACCTGCATTTTGGCACTTTCACAGGGTCTGCTGTGTACTGCGGTTATTCCCCCTTCGTCCCCAGAGCCTAATACAATTCCAGGCGCTTAATAATTGTTGAAAGAATTCACTGCCAAATTTTGACGTGGGCAAAAACATAAAAATGAAGGATTGTGGGATCATATTGGAAAATGCACTAAGGGTTTGCACAGTGATGGTGGTATGAAGGGTAATGAGTGTTAGCTGTCATGAGTGCTTACATACAATCGCTGTGATTCCTATGTGTGCAGGTAGTAGGTTTGGGATTATATGCTAAGTTAGACACCGCAGTTATCACGACCTTCATTAATCTCAGAGAATGGTTGGGGATAAGGAGGGAGCGTGTAACAAGCAAGTGTGTGTACATCTGTGGGAAGACATTCCAATGTGTCTTCCCGAAAGGGAATATTTTAACATTTTACTTCCTTAATTTTCATTACAAGTAAGTATTATCAATTCAGCAAGTAGGCATAAATATGAAATGTTTTGTGTTGATTTATTCATTTTTATAACATCTCTCCTATGAAGGAAGAATAAGAGGCCCTAAAGGTGCTCATTTAATCAAACAAACAGACAAAACCGGAAGGGCAAATGTCCTGCCACCTTAAGCCCACTATGCAGAATGAGGATCTGGGGAGTCCAAATGAAGAGACTGACCCCCGCCAACACCAGGAAAGCTCAGAGTCCCCCTCCTGCGTGTTTTTTAATCTCTTTGTCTTAGGTCTGGAAGCTGTTCTTGAGAGCAATGTGCTTGTCCACGTGAGATAATTTATCTCTTCCATTTGGCAACTGGGAAAATGTAATTTTCTCTGTGTGATGAGCATGAGTGAGTGGTTCATACATTGTGAATGGCTATTCTCCAAATCGTGGGACAAGAGACTGTGAAATATGCATGTTTAATATCAGTGCCCATTACCGTACAATGGCAGGGGAATGAATAGGAAGCGAGTATCTGTCTAGGGCTTTCCACTGTCAGGTGGTCGTGTTCTCCTGTTCCCCTTGTTACTATCAGGAAACAAGTTAACCTTGTTTTTACCTCATAGGGAAGACTCAAAGAAACAGCTGGCTGAAGTCGGTGTCAGTCACTAGAAAATAACTGCACAGAATTCAGAAGTTGGCAAGTTCACCAGGTCATTCTAAGACTTTTTTTCTGGGAGGAAAAACAAAATGAGCCAGCATGTCCTTACTGCCTGTGACTGGACACCAGAAGCTGAAACTCAGTGGCTAGGCCAGGGGTGCCCACATTTGCTGTGGCCCTGGGAATACGAGGGCAGGGGGTGCTTCATAGAGCAAACACGTGCCCTGTCTGCCTTGCTTAGGGTATTTAGGTATAATTTTCAAAAATATTGTGCTGGCTAAATTTGTCTCCCATGCCACCTGTCTTTGATTCGGACTTAGGTAGAGGAAGGAAGCAACTTAGATGATTAAACAGTTTCCCGACTCTACCCTTTCTGCTCCCAGGAGGAGTTGGCATCAGGGCCAGTGACTGCATGTGGCCTCTCTTCTGCGGGTAAGCACTGGTCATGTTTGAGGAACCCACTGGACTGTGGTTTCCAGATGAGGGGGTAACCTCAGCAGCCAGGTGCCCCTCTCCCTCTTGGGTTGTTTCTATCTTGGGAGAGGACTGACATTTTTTCTCCCTCTCTCTCTTTATTTATTTACCTCTTTCTTTCTCCTTCCATTGCTCTGTCTCTATCCCTCTCCCTTTCCTTTTCTCCCTCTCTTTTCTCATAGGTCCAGCCTGTCCAGCTATGAAGATGAGACAGACATGGGCTGTTCTCATAGAGTGGAACCTAGGGCCTAGGAATTTGAAATCACTCTTTATTCTTACTTCTGGAAACGCCTTTCCTCACCACAAGAGAGATGAAATCCAAGATGCAGGATCGACCTGATGGAAGGAAGTGATGAGGCATGTGAGTTGCTTGGTTCTAGCTACAGACTAGTGATTTCTCACTTGCATGCTTATAAGAATCACCTAGGAAAGCTATATGTCCATGGAGAAAAAGAAATAATAGGTAACTATAGTGGCCCGCTTGCCAGCATCTGTCTCTGTCTCTCATATTCTGCCTTCCCTCATTGTCTTAATATGTTTGTGCTGCTATAACAGAATACCCAAGACTGGGTAATTTATAATGAACAGAAATGTATTTCCCTCAGTTCTGGAGGCTGGGAATGCAAGATCAAGGCAATGGCAGGTTTGGTCTCTGGTGAGAGTCAGGTCCCTGCTTCCAAGATGGCACTTTGTGGCTGCATCCTCTGGAGGGGAGGAATGCTGTGTCCTCACATGGGCAGAAGGCAGAAGGGCAAGAGGGCTGACTACTGCATGAAGCCTCTTTTTGGCTGGGCACAGTGACTCACACCTGTAATCCTAGCACTTTGGGAGGCTAAGGCGGGCAGATTACCTGAGCTCAGCAGTTTGAGACCAGCCTGGGCAACATGGTAAAACCCTGTCTCTACTAAAATACAAAAAATATTAGCCAGGCATGGTGGTACGTGCCTGTAGTAGTCCCAGCTATTCAGGAGGCTGAGACAGGAGAACGGCTTGAGCCTGGGAGGCGGAGGTTGCAGTGAGCTGAGATCGTGCCACTGTACTCCAGCCTGGGTGATAGAGCGAGATTCTGTCTCAAAGAAGCCACCCTCCACTTGTGTACAACATCTTACTCGTCTCACTTTTGTAAGGATACCTCTCTACAAATATGTCCCTCTCTGTTTGATCACCAGTTTTTCCTCAATGCTGGGCCCTAAGCAGTAACTTTCAAATATGGTCTAATGTCTCCCATCTTTAAAAAACAAAACAAAAATACTTTTGACCCCATTCTCCTCCAGCTGCTGCCTCAACTCTCTTTTCCTCTTTACAACATCTTGTGGCAATACAGAACTTGCCTCCTCTCCCTGTGTCTACTTCCTCTCTCTAACCCATTCCAATCATCACTCCATGCAAACTACTCTGGCCAAGGTCCTCACAGACGTCCATGTTTTTAAATCTAACGATCAGTTGTCAGGCTTTATCTTACATGACCTATCCAGCGTTCGACATAGTCAATCACTCCTTTCTCTTGAAATACTTATTTTTTTGTGTGGTTCCCAGGACGCTTCTGGATTTCCTCCAAACTTACTGGTCCTTCAAGGAAAAATGAATGCTAACTACTCGAAACAACACAGCAAACAGCACACAAAATGGAGCTGTACTAAAGCCACCAAATTCAGGAATACAACAAAGATGCTTGCTATCTCCACTATTATTAACATTGTTTTAAAGACTAAACTAAAGCAGTAAGACATGAAAATAAAATAGTAGATACAAATATGGCAAAGGAAGAAACAAAGTCTTTTATTGTAAATGCTATAATTGCACAACTAAAAACCTTAAGACACCAGTTCTTTAAGAAGAACTATTAGAATTAATAGGAGAATGTGGTGGTATAGCTAAAAATAGCAAAATAAATAAATAAACCCCAAAGCTGGTTTTTTAAAAAGAACAATAAAATATGTAAACTCCTTAGGAGCCTGGTTAAGGAAAAGAGAAAGAAAATATAATATTATCAATAAAAAGGTGATATACACATAGATTCAGAAGATAGTCTAAATATTATCAAAGAAAATGAAATGCAGTTTCCTGGTAAGACATTTAAAATAGTTGTTTTTATCTTTTCTTGGACATAGTCCCTGCTTTCACAGAGCTCATAGTTTAATAAGAGAGAGAGCATTTAAATACATGCTTACACAAATAAGTGATTTTCCTGTGTGAAAGGTCTAACAAGGAGACCTAATCTCATCTGGGGAATCAGGAAAGGTTTCATATGGAGAAAAAATTAAGTTGGATGAAGAACAGAGGAAAATTGGCTTAAGCAGAGGGAAGAGTATGGGGGAACACAGAAGAGAAGGTTGGAAAGTTTGCAAGTGTCTCACAGACTACAGGGGTAGGACAGATGGTGGGGAGAGCGGGTGGAGAGACAGGCAGGGCACAAGTCATGCAAAGGCTTGTAGCCATCACAGGATTTTGACCTTTATCCTAAGTATCATGAGAAGCTCTTTCAACATTTTGAACAGGGAAGCATTGAGTCCCTACTGTGTAAATTACTTCCCCTGTAAGGTCTGCGAAGATTGTAACCAGGCATCAAAGTAGCATTGTCCAGGATCCTTTGTAACTAGCATCACTCAGTGCTCCCAGCCACCAATACCCATCTCTTCCTCTGTAGCCCCAAAATGCTCAATGTCTTATAGGTTTGGGTAGAAATTCTGGCATGTCTTCAAAGCAAGTTAACCCAGGTGACCAGTATCTAGTGGTTTGGGGCAGATCTTGACTCTCACCTGATTCCCACAGGCAGTGCAGACCTCAGCCTGATTACTTCCCACAAGTTTCTTGATTGGCTTGGCCCATCCCAGCAGTCTCCTCTTTCAACCCTTGAAAGATAAGACCTTACCAGAGTTTTAAGTACACTTTCCTACCTTGGTGCTTACCCAGTACTGTGTTTTTCAAACTACAGATCATAACCCATTATGGGCTGTGAAATCAAACAGGCAGTTTGTGCTGGTATTTTTGAAACGATGGAATAGAATGAAATAGAATAGAATAGAAAATAGCAGAGTTCATTGTAAATGATGAGAGCATCATTTATGGCATTTCAATTTCAGATATATGTTTGTGTGTGTATATATACTACAGGTCACAACATTAAATGGTTTTTAAATTATGAGTCATGATCAAAAAGAGTTTGAGATTCAGTACCCTACTTCCTCCCTTCATCTGCTCTCTGTAGAAACTTGAATTTACGGAGATCTTACTCCTTTGTCATTTCTCCATGAGAGTCCAAAGAGCCCAAAGATTCATTTGTTCATATTGCCAAGTTATTTTAATTCATCACCTGACCTGCCAAAATGTCCTGTTCCTCTCATACAAACAGTCCCCTGTTATTAGAATACATTTTGAGTTTTCCCCCTAATCCTATTGCTTGAGTTTTTCTTTATCACCAACAGTGGCTCATGCTTATAAAAGTACACCATGGCTTAATGAATAGTCCGTATCTACATGGACATAAAACTTACTGCCTGTGTCTTTTTGGTACCTAATTGAGCTAACCAGCCTCAGAGTGGTCTATGAACTTCATCCTTCAATTCCCAAATCTTCATTAAGTATACATTATTGTTTTAGATTCCCAAACAATCATCATGCCAAGCTAGCATGGTCCCTGACATCCAGGAGCCTAGAAGACAATTAATCTAATATTTGTCCTAGTCACTTAATTATCAGGTGCTTACTACATGCTTAGAACAGTGTTATATATTTACACCCTGATGGTTATAACCCACTGGACAGACTCAGAGTTCTAACTTTTAAACTTAGTCCATTTGTTCTCTTTCTGTTCTGCTTCCTCTCCCTGTCCCTAAGTCAGCATGTTCATGGCCCCAACTTTTCTCAGCATGTACGTGGGTTGCATAAATACAGAAAGCAGTCTTATACCATCTCCATCAGCACTCAGTAAATGTGAAGTTAGATCACTATTGTCAACCCCTCACTCTCCCAGTGCCAGATGAGAAATACACGCTGTAACTGCAAAAGAGCAACACATGGTTTTGTTGTTGTTGTTCACATGAACTAAAAAACTTCAAGGGACATTTAAAAATGTGTTTCTAAGTGCTGAAATAATTTTTGCTTCAAAAATTGAAATAGTTTCTGGCTCTATGAAGACCATCATCTTAAAATTACTGTATCGTCTGTATTCTATGAGCCTTAGCACACATCCAAACCAGGCTCTGTCTATGCATCAGAAATTTTACTAGTAATGGCATTTCTTATGGTTAGTCTTGCTTGTGTAGTTTTCATGGGAAAACATTAAAAATTATTACTGGGTAGATTAAATACAAATGTGTTTTTTTAAATACTTTTAATGTAAATAACACACAGACACCCACACAAGTCTTTAGGGAAGGCACAATGAATTGCAGTTATTTCACCAGCACGTTCAATCAACTATCAAAGATGAGAAGACACATTTTGCTCAACCAATTCAGGAATATAATAACCTAAAATCGTTTGGGAAGTTCCATTTCTTTGGAAAAAGAATTTGCAGAAACCTGAGTCCACATAAAAGCTATGTGGTGGCCAGGAAATGTGTGTACCCAGAAGGAAAGCAAGGATTGGTGAATTTATTAGGAGTGCATACTTGCATGTCTGTCAGTGTCGTTTGTTTTTATAGAACACTTTATGTCAGCTACTTGCTGCTTATCAATTAATGGGCTTGTCCTTCAATTCTAAGTGTGAATTACAGTTGACCTTTGAACAATGCAGGGGTTGAGGCACTGACCCCCACACAGTTGAAAATCCACATATAACTTTTGATTCCCCCAAAACTTAACTACTATTGACAAAAATATCTTAAGGTTTATAAAGTTGGAGAGGAGACTTTATTTCATGTAAAAGCTTGCAGCCTGCAGGCTGGCCATCCTGACAGGCTGAGAAGTGTAGCCTCCAGCTGAGACTGAAAGCAGGCACTTTGAGGGAGGGGAGGATGGAATGGGGATTTAAGCTGAATAGGTTGGCCAAGCATACACGTTCAACAGGTTATAGGAGGAGTTGTGAGTACTCATGAAGGGGGGATACATGCATGTGTAGTAATCAAACGTGCCTATTACGCTCAGCCCATGTTCACTTTTAGGTGGAGCCCTAACATTTAAATGCATTACAGTTCGTCACTGTACGTCAAAAGGTGAAGCAGAGGACACAGAGGCACTCAGTGCACAGCCTGTGTAAACCAGCCAGAACCAGTCTATGGTCAGTGGTCTTTTAGCAGGATGAAATTACTGAAATCAGTCTTGTATCCAGTCGAAACTGTAACTGTGGCAGGTGGAACAGTAGCGGGAGTGTCAGCCAGCATCTGGCAGCGAGCTACAATTGTTTCAGCATTGCCTGTCTTGAGGCTAGTGCTTGTTTAGCTGCTAGAGAAAGAGAAGAAACTTTGTGGAAGTACATAGTTTGTTTTTCAAGTGTAGAGTCCATGACTTAACTCTTGCCTAGCATGGCCTTAGGTCTTGTTTATAATTCAGTATCTTACTGCCGCAAAGAGTCTATTCTGTCAGTGGTGTGATCTCTAGTTTAATACTGCTAATAGCCTACTGTTGACTGGAAACCTTACCAATAATATAAACAGTTGATTGACACATATGTTGTATTTTATATATATTATATACTAGATCCTTAAATAAAGTAAGCTGGAGAAAAAATGTTCTTAAAAACATCATAAGGAATGCTTATACACTGTTGGTGGGAACGTAAATTAGTACAATCATTATGGAGAACAGTTTGGAGGTCCTCAAAAAACTAAAAATAGAGCTACCATAGATCCAGCAATCCCACTGCTGGGTACAGACCTCAAAGAAAGAAAATCAGTATATTAAAGAGATGTTTGCACTCCTGTGTGTGTTGTAGCACTGTTTATAATAGCTAAGATGTGGAAGCAACCTAAGCGTCCATCAACAGATGAATGGATAAAGAAAATGTGGTACATATACACAATGGAGTACTATTTCACCATTAAGAAAATGAGATCCTGTCATTTGCAACAACATGGATAGAACTGGAGTTCACTATGTTAAGTGAAATAAGCCAGGCACAGAAAGACCAACATTGCGTGTTCTCACTTATCTGTGGGAGCTAAAACCGTTGAATTCATGGAGACAGAGAGTAGGATAGTTATCAGAGGCTGGGAAGGGTAGTCGGGGCAGGGGTGGGAGAGGGAAGTGGGTATGGTTAATGGATACAAAAAACAGAATGAATTAACTCTGGTATTTGCTAGCACAAGTGTGACTGTAGTAAAAAAATAATTCAATTGTGTATTCAAAAATAGCTAAAAGAGTATAAATGGATTGTTTGAGACACAAAGGATAAACGCTTGAGGTGATGGATACTGCATTTACCCCAATGTAATTATTACACATTGCATGCCTGTATCAAAATAGCTCATGTACCCCATAAAAATATGCATATACTATGTACCCACAAAAATTAAAAAAAAAACATAAGGAGGAGAAAATATAGTCACTATCCATTAAGTGGAAGTGTATCTCTATAAAGATCCCCATCCTTGTCACCTTCACGTTGGGTAGGCTCAGGAGGAGGATGAAGAGGAGGGGTTGGTCTTGCTGTCTCTGGGGTGGCAGTAGAAGAAAATTCGTATATAAGTGGACCCACGCAGTTCAAACTCGTATTATTCAGGGGCACTCTGTACTTCAGTGTCATCTCCTAGGAGTGGCCAGCCTCAGGAATCATGTCACAGAATAACAATTCTCAGAAAGTTCCAGGGTCTAAAACAGGGTAACTGACTCCCATCTTTCTCCGTAGTACAAGTATGATTTCTTTACGCGTTGTTAATACCTATTCCCCAGTTTGGCTTGTTTTCCAGAAGAAAATCTATTTATGATTATTATAATTATGCCTGATGTATACCCTGTCACTCATAGAAAAGGATTTGGTAGAAGAAAGAGAACTGTAAATGGCAATTTTCAATATTAAAAAGAATATGAAATTATAAAGCATTCATCTAAGTTTTGGTGCATCACTCTCAGTTGAGAATTATCCTCAATATTTTATTAAATAAGGACAGCTGCTGTCCAACTCTGGCAAAGATGAAGAAAGCCTCTGCCTAATATTGGCAGATGTGGCTGATAGTAACGGACTTCCACTTCGCTACGGAAATGGAAGCTTCCTTTGCCTAACTCTAAAGGAACCTGGTTAACAAACAAACAAACAAAAAGTGTTCCAGTTAAAATGTGCACACAGTCTGTGATGCATAAAGTGGGTACCAAAGTCACTTAGAAAATTGAGTTGAGAATGGTCAGGACTTTGATGATGCTTTCTTGAGTCTTCAAGAGAAAAATAGGTTAAAAAAAAAAAATCCATGCAGTGACGGCTTAGGATGATAAGGGAGCACTAGACTGACAGTCTACTGTATCAGACTCCTCCTGTATATCACCTCAGATCTTTGCGGTGTCACCTTATTCTGGCTGGCCACCTCAGAGACTGTCCTTGTTCAGGTACCCCCAACATTTTCTCACCTCTTAGTCATGCTGTGCACCTCTAACCTCCTGCTCTAGGCTCATCTGCTGCCCCTGAAGTGTGAGATGCTACAAGACCCGTCAGCACTCTTGCATATAATGAGAAGGTGACGTTTTGCTAATGGGTTCAGGAGCCAGCAGATACACTCTTCTCATTTTTTCCCCAGAGATAGATTATCCTGAGATGCAACAGCTCTTATGGACACACGGAAGAGGGTCTGGCAAGATTAGGCAATCAATCAAGCTGGATGCCAAGGGCTGACTGGCTTAGTGTGCTTGCATATTTTCTCTCCCTTCCTCCCTGCCCTGGTCCCCTGTCTCCTCACTGCTATTTCCCGGGCACTGACTGTACTCCCTAATAAAGTACTATCAGATAAGCATTTGTCTTAGGATCTGCTTTGGTGGATTCCAGGCCAAGACCTCAGAATAAACTCTGTTTGTCAGTGTCCTAAAGATTCCAAGAGATTGAAGACAGGTGTGGTGACTCATGCCTGTAATCCCAGAAATCTGGGAGGCTAAGATGGGATTGCTTGAGGCCAGGGGTTCGAGGCCAGCCTGGGCAATGTAGTGAGACCCCATCTCTACCAAAACATTTTCAAAAAATAAGCTGGACATGGTGATACATGCCTGTAGTCCTAGCTACTCAGGAGACTGAAATGGGAGGATCACTTGAGCCCAGGAGTTTGAGGCTGCAATGAGCCACAATTGTGCCACTGCATTCCAGCCTAAGCAACAGAGCAAGAACTGGACTCTAAATAGAAAAAAAAAAAAGATTCCCAGAGATGCACAACCCTTCTCCCACCCACCCCATGAGGAGGAGGACTGCAAGATAGAAATAAAAGTATCTGCTTTATGTAATGTCTTTCCATGTAATGTTCATTTAAAACAAAAAAAAAAGTTCCGATATTAAAACACTTTTCAAAGCTCCTGGAGCAGGTGATATTGGGACAAGTTTGGAAAATTATCACAGAGAAGAAAGTGGGTTTCTGATGCCTGAGGAATCTCCAGAGTAATACCTCAAGGGTGCTGGACCCTGAACTGGAGATTCAGGTTTTGAACTATTATCATGATGTGGGTAGGAAGGGAATCTGTATTTATGGTTGATATTCCTAGGAAGCAAGTCAAATAGGAAGAAGGTTGAGGAAGGAACCTAAAATCACCAATTGCAGCAACTCTCATGAGTGTGCCATTCTCCACACTCTACCATCCCCTTTTCCTACCAAAACAACACTGATTTGTTCAGGCTGAGTCTCTTGATCTCAGGAGGGTAACACCATCCCAGACTTCCAGAAGATGAATCAAGATTGGCTTACACCCTGATATGTGACCCAGTTCTTGCTGATGAAACACAGCAGGATGCCTGCTAAAGAGAACATGCTTCCTGAATACAATGATTGCAAAGAGGGAGAGGTTGCCTCATTTTTTTATTTCTTGAATGTGGTTGTGATGCTGAGTGCCACAGCAGCCACCTTGTGATCTTGAGGCAACAAGCATGAGGGGAAGACTAAGAGAATCTCGGACATACTGGGCCTAGCATCAGTAAGCCAACTTTGGCAGCTGTATGTCATCTTCTTAAGTGCAAGAAAAATAAGTCCTTGTTCACTTCAGTCACTGTTAGCTAGGTTTTCTGTTTCTGGCAGCCGAAATAGTTCCTGAACCTCAGCAGGTGTGGTAGAAAACCAGGAAGACAAGAAAGAAAGGGATCCAGAAGTCAAAGAAATAGAGTTTTGAGGAAGAGTGGGTAGCTGACGGTACAAATGCTATGAGGGAGGCAAGTGTTATGAGACTGAAAAGCACGCATGGGATTTTTCAGAAGAGCCATTTCAGAGACACAGAGTGGGCAAAAGCCAGGCTCTGGTCGGCTCAGGAGAAAACGGAGAAAGGCATGGTGACATCAAATACAGACATTTATTTCAAGAAGTTTTGACCAAGTATGGATCACACACAGTCAAATGTGTTACAGTGTTGCTAAGCTTTGACCTAGATAGATACTTCTAGGTATCTATCCAAAGGAAATAATCAGAGATACTGACAAAGATTTAGGTACAAGGATGATAATTGCAGCTTTATTTATAATAGAGAAGTGCTGGCAACAGTGTAAATGTCAAGCAACAGGGGAATTGTTAAATAAATTATGGTATGTCTTCATAGTGGAATATTGTTCCAGCCAATGTACATGATATTTTGAAAGAATTTTTTAATGATATGAATATTTATAATGAATCCAAAAAAAAGCAGGCTATAAATATGATTATAAAGTTGTTATGTATAATGCGTATTATTTATATGCAAAGAGAAAGACAGGCAGTAAATGCATATAAATCTCCAAAGTTACAGAAGAACCTCTTATGATTTACATTTTCTGGTGTTAATAATCAATTAGCATTTATTATTTTTATAATCAAGAAATTTTGTTTCTAAAAAATAATGAAATTTGCTATGAAGGAAAAGAAATGGAATAGTAGCTATGCAATTGACCCTGGAAGGGCAGATGCCTGAAAAAGTAGCAGGTGTTTTAAATTCCCCAAAATGAAGCCTATACAGCACATCATGATTCCCTCCAATAACAAGCTGCTAAAAACCTTGGAAAAAAATTTGATGATTCGTCCCACAAGTATATCATTCCCTTTTCTTTGTTTATTTGGTTTATTTCCTTTCTTGGGCCCCAGTTTCCTTCTCAAAAGATAAGAAGAAGAATGTTGAATGATTTAGTGCAGGGAGCTGTGTCAGAGCCCATCCCTGTAGCCCAAACCCCTATTGCCAAGAGACAGAGGTAAAAGACAGCAAATAACTCTTATGGCAAGATTTGGATCAGAGACCTTTATGTGGACTGAAACCAATATATAGCAGATGGACAATTAATCCCTTTCTACTCAGAAGACATTGCATGATATCACGTTGGGAAAGGCAAAGAGACTCTTATTCATGGTACCCAGGCAAAGGATCTTGTTATATCTGTGGCAGCATCACAAAACTTGGCCATGGAGGAGGCTGGTTTCTCAAGAGCAGACGGGCAGGAGGCAGTGCTGCACTGAAGCCATCGAGAGGCTACCTATCCAACACACATGCAGTCCAAATTCCCTGCCCACCTGCCAACCCTCCCCTCACAGGCACAGCCTCTTGGCCTCAGCTCAGGTTATTTGAGTCTTATGAGGCCATCAAGGCTCATGACCAGTGACAAAACAGTCATTTTCTTCCGGACAGATTTTATTCTCTGCCTTTCCTTAAGAAGAAGTAAGGTACACAGTTGTTAGGCCGTTAGTCATTCTAAGTTTAAATCTCATTCTGCTACAGGCACACATGGGGGAGGACTCGGCATGGGAGGGAGACAGTGCCCAAGCCTGGAGGTTCCTCCTCCTCCTATGACAGAACCTTCTGTATGTCCCAGGGTGAAGGTGAGGGTCAAAGGAGATAATGAATATGGAAACACCTGGCTGTATGAATGCAAGTCATTGTTACCAAAGCAGGATATTGCCCTGACCCCTTTGCAGGACTCGTGACAAGGTTGCCTCATTTACTCAGCCTGGCGCTCTACACTCCTCATGAGAGGATGCGGATGAGTGAAAAAGTGCAAGAACTGGAGTGAACAAGCGCTGGAACCAGCCAGCCGCTTTGGCACCGGCAGGAGTGAACGCTGCAGGCCCCATGGCAGCATCCAGGCGGTGGTGCCTGCAAATCCTGAAGCCCCAGAGGGCATGTCACAGTGCTCTTTTAGCCTTGCCGTCTGTGGATGGCTTAATTGTTAACAGCTCAGTGGGCTCTTTGCCTTTACATATGAGGTGGCTGCCCTCAGCCAGTGAGGGCAAAGGGCCAGCATGACAGCCTTTTGCATCGGCACTCATGGTTCCCAAGCTGTTGTCCGGCATCCAGGAAAAATGAGGTCACATGAACAAATTGAGGATGGTAAATGCAGGGAATTTTATTGCCAATGTGAGTAACTGCCAACAGGAAAGGGAGTTGACAAGGGGTTGGGGCAGGTAGGTAATCTACCCATGAAGTACAGTTGTCTCTAGCTAGATTCTTCTCCAAAGTTATACCGTCAAGCTGTCCCTCTGAAATCAAGCCAATTCTCTCCAATGTCCAGCCATGGTCCCAACTACCTGCTGAGTCTGGGGCTTTTATAGGCACAGGATGGGGCAGGATGGTGCCATGGGTGGTCTAGGAAAATGCAACATTCAAGTGGGGAAACAAGGATATAAGTTCTCACTTTGGGCTGTGGTTTCAGGCTTTTCAGCTTGAAAGTGGTGTTTCACCAGGGACCTGCACTTTTCTGCCTAGAATTTCTCTTCCCCATGTCCCTATCATTATGACTACTACTCTAGGCAGAAGCCCAACTCTAGGATGGATACTGGGTCTGTTTCACTTTTCTAGCCTCCAAGTCATTGAAGAAATCCTCATGCAAAGAATTATTCTTATGGTGGTGATTGTTGCACAATGTTATGAATGTACTTAGATGGCTAAACTATACAGTTAAAAATGTTGATGGTAAATTTACAATGTATATCTTGCCACAATAAAAATGGAAAAAAACTTAAAATAATAATAATAAATAAATAATTGTATCAACATTCAAAAAAAGAATTCTAAAACCTGCTTATTGGTTTCTTTTTCTTTTCTTTTTTTTTTTTTTTACAAAGTAAAAGCAAGTTTATTAAGCAAGCAAAGGAATAAAGAATGGCTATTCCATAGGCAGAGTAGCTGCATGGACCACTCAGATGCTTATACTTACTGTTACTTCTTGATAACATGCTAAACGAAGAGTGGATTATTCATGAATTTTCCAGGAAAGGGGTGGCCAATTCCCAGAACTGAGGCTTCCTTCTCTTTTTAGACCCTGTAGAGTAACTTCCTGATTGATGTTGCCATAGCATTTGTAAACTGTCATGGCACTGGTAGGAGTGGCTTTTAGCATGCTAATACATTATAATTAGCATATAATGAACAGTGAGGATGACCAGGGATCACTCTCATCACCATCTTGGTTTTGGTGGCTTTTGGCCAGCTTCTTTGCTGCAAACTGTTTTATCAGTAGGGTCTTTATGATCTGTAGCTTGTGCTGGCCTCCTATCTCATGCTGTGACTAAGAACGCCTAACCTCCTGAGAATGCAGCCCAGTAGGTCTCAGCCTTATTTTACTCAGCCCCTATTCAAGATGGAGCCACTCTGGTTTAAATGCCTCTGATATTTCCCCCTTCCCTGTTACAAGGATTGCAGAGGGACAAAGATCCATCTACTGTAACTTCTTCAGGCTGAATAGGGACGATGATATTCCTGCCTAACTATTAGGGTCTCTTGTATTCAAGGTAGAGAGCAGCTCAGTCAGAAAGCATCTGTATGGTGAGGGGCATTCATAACTTTGAGTCCTAGCAAAAGGTGATATCTGGAAGATCAATAAGTATTCAATTTAAGAAGACATTGAGTAAGCTTATCATGCATTCCTACACCAAGACTACAATAGCAAACATATTTCACAACAGTAAAGTAAAATAAGTAAAACTATCCCAAGTAAACTAAGTAAGAGCACTTTTCATGAACTGGGCAACTGTTAGAACCAAGCTGATATGGAGTTGCTAGCTAATTCCACGACGTGCCCAGAATTAGTATATTGATCTAGATTTTTACACTACCTATCCCTCTTGTTTCTTCTGAGCAATTGTCAGAGATCACTGATTGGTTCACAGGAATAAGCAGGGTCAGTCTAAATTGCAGAAAAAAACTCAAAAACAGCTGATAAGACTAGAATCTAAGAATAGGTGTACCATAGCTTTTGAAACATACTTTTTCTGTCTCCAGTCTTCCATTTTTATCAAAGACAAATCATGGCAAGACCAATTTGCTTTATTATACTTGGCCTGATTATTTACATAAAGTGCAGCAAGAAGAATTATTTTTCACATAGGCTTTTAAAATTTGCTTTGATGGGACTCTGTTCCATAAGGAATCTCAGATAAGACTTTTTAAAAAGCTGAACCCAGCTATGGGTTTGTACCCTCAAATACCTATGAGTTGAGGTCCCTGGATAACCTGGGGCTCCTGGGCCTGTCAGAAAGTGATTTTCTTTACTCAGGGTACTGCTTTCAATTTATTTCAGCAAATGGATAGTGCCAAGGTTCCTAAAACCCTGGAAAAAATTTTGTTTTTGAGACAAAAATATTTTGTTTTGAGACAGGCTCTGTTGCCCAGGCTGGAGTGTAGTGGCACGATCTTGGCTCACTGCAACATCCACCTCCCAGGTTCAAGCGATTCTCATACCTCAGCCTCCTGAGCAACTGGGATTATAGGCATGCACTACCATGCCCAGCTAATTTTTGTATTTTTAGTAAAGACAGCGTTCACCATATTGCCCAGGCTGGTCTTGAACTGCTGGCCTCAAGTGATCTGCCTGCCTCAGCCTCTCAAAGTGCTGGGATTATAGCCATGAGCCACCATGCCCAGCCACCCTGAAAATTTGACTGCTGAAAAATTTGGTCTAAAGGAAGAGTAAGTGATGGTTTATGTATAAAGGAAAGAGAAAAGACAAATGGGAAGTTCAAAGGGAGTCTTTCTTGACATGGTTATCTATTGAAATGGCTACTTAAATCGAATGAACCTTTAGGGTAGGGGCAGCAGGCCTCATGTGAGAAGGGCAGGTGTGCTTGGGGAACAAGGCTGCCCCACTTGGCAGCGTGATATTCAGCTCCCTTGAGAGGAGAAGCCAGGGAGAGTGAGTCTGGACCCTGGAACACGCTGTTGAGAGCTGGTGAGCTTTCCAGAGGGTCCGGTGAGACAGCAGTCCTTGAGACCCACTTACCAAAAGGGAGATAGGTTAGTGGGTCAATGAGAAGGAGCAAATGGGCCCAGATGCTGGCTAAACATGAATGAATTGAGCATATTCCAAGGCCTCATGGGTGAGAAAAAGAGGATAAGAGCCCTGCTTGGAGTTAAAACTAATGTGCAAAGCAATGATCTTCTGTGTTCACTACAATGGTTACCAAGGCCGGAGAAGAGCAAGTAAAGTTGCTTGTTCATTGAACACGTGTTTATTGGACACTTGCTATGTACATAGTAAATTCTATACACAGAGCTGAAAATAATTCTGCGAACTGTCATCTGAAGGTTTTGCGCTGAAGTTACTTTCAAGCCCGTAGGGAGAGAAGTTAAATCATTTGACACAGCCAAATGATGTCACAGGTAGGAGACAAGTGACAGGTGAAGGTCCCAACAAAAGTGCTAGGAGTCAAAAAAGGGAGAGATGATTTGGAAGCTAGAGTGTCAGGGAAGCTTTCATGAAGAAGATGCAAGCTGACCTCGATCTTGAAGGATGCACATATGTTGAACAGTCAGCAGAGAGGGACAATCCAGATTTGGGGAGGGAGTGTGGAGCAGCATGAGCGGGGACCAGGAGGCTGGAACGGATGCGATGAATGCGGTATGTGCTGGCAGCAAAGGGATAGCCTTCCTCTACGAAAGGCTTTGGGTAGGGGGATGATGGAAATCAAGTTTAGAGAAAAACTTAGGTCTTGATTGCAACCTGGAAAGGGGTTTGAAGTGCCTCCGAGGCTAAGCCTGTGTGCTCATATAGGGGAGGGGGAGACACTGTGTCTGTCTTTGGGCCACTGTATCAACTCTACAAACCATAGGTAAACAGCAGCCTGAGGCAGTCCCAGAGCATCAGGTGTCTGTTGTGTAGCTGTAGACAGTGGGAACCGTGGGCAGGAACCTTAGAAAGGGGACTTGCAAGGCAAGGGACTTAAAAACACCTAAATAGTCAGTGCTTTCTGCAAGGGGGATGGGTGACAGGCATTTGATAAGAGATCTGAGGAAAATCCTTTATAGCCTCTGCATCTGCAAGTTCAGCATATTAAAAACACAATTGCAAGCTGAAAGTAAGTGATAGCAATATCTTTGTCCTTTTCCCCCCGGAAGTCCTCCTCCATCGCTTCTTATAGTTAGGAAATGGCATACTCAGTGTGGAGAGATGTTGATTTAAGTGTCACTAATTCTTTTTTTTTTCTGTCACCCAGGCTGAAGTGCAGTGATGTGATCACGGTTCACTGCAGCCTCTACCTCCCAGGCCCAAGTGATCCTCTCACCTTAACCTCCCAAGGAGCTGGGGACTACAGGCACACACCATCATGCCCAGCTAATGGTTTGTCATTTTTGTAGTGACAAGGTATCACCATGTTTCCCAGGCTGGGCACCATACTCTCAATTTTTTGGAGAGGGTTTAATAGGCTTGTGTTTGATGCAGGTCTTCAATCCTCTGTTCACCCCTTAATCTGTCCACCTCTAGGCAATACTAGGGGTGTTTATTATTCTCCTGGGCTAAAAGGAGATTTCAAGCTGGTTCTAGTGAGTCCCACACAAGTGTAGGCATGAGTGCAGTAGGGAGGCGCCTTCCCTTTGACTCCACACCTCCATCTTGGCACCTGGTTAAACAGGGGTGTGGGGTGGGTGATGGTATGAACTAAGTCAAATCAGGCCTCTGCAATCTCAGGGCTCAGGTGGGTAGAGAGCATTCCCACTGGTTGGTCAGAAGGGCTGTGCTGGCTGTGGAAGGGAGAACTTCCTGGATGGCAACTGGGAAGACAGACACTTCTGGCCTAGGCAGTAATAGACCCCTTCAAAAGGACATCCATTGTTCTGTAGTTGTGGGCCCAGTTTTCAAGCAACTTCTTAGCAGTTGATGCCAAGACCCCATTTCTCACCTATTGATGAGAGAGTTAGCCAAATGTTTGACAAGACCTTATCAGGAAGGCTGTGGGAAAAGGTACTCCCCTATTGCTGAGGGAGTGCAAAGTAGTACAACTATGTGAAAGAAAATGTAATGATATCTTCCAAAATTACATATGCATGTATGTTTCGACCCAGTAATTCCACTTCTCGGAATTTATCTAAAGTTAATCCTGTACACATCTGACATAATGTTTATCAAAGGGGCTCTTTGCAGCCTAGTTCGTGATAGCAAAAGATTGGAAATGACCCATGTCCATTCAAAACGCCCTGGGTAAATAATGGATACATCAACCCAGTGGAGAAGAATGTAACTTTTTAAAAAAGTAATGAGGGGAAGTTTTCTGTACTGATATGGAAGTATTTCCAAGATGTGTTAATTAGAGAAGAACTAGGAGCAGAACAGAGTAGGGTTTCTCCATTTCCAAGAATGAGTTTATAGAAATTTATATCTGGAAAGGTAACTCTCCATTTTAGAAGCAGAGACACAACTAAAGGAAGGAGCATTTTTCAATAAACACACATGACAGTGTAGACAGAGAATCCAAAGCCATGTTCAAAGCCTTCAAGACATAGTAAAAGTTACTTTTATAGAACACAAGACCAACATAGAAACTCAGTTGTATTTCTATGTAGTAATAACAAGCAATTGGAGAATAAAATGTCTCAATACTATCATTTACAATACTATCAAAAAGCACAAAAGACTTAGGAAATAGTTTAACAAAAAATGTGCATGACCTTTACACTAAAGGTAAGGCAATTTCACTCCTAGATGTATGCCCAATAAATATCTAACACTAAAAACTTTAATATACTGATAAATAGAGAGATATACCACAACTGTTGATTGGAAGACTTGACATTGTTAAGATGTCAATTCTCACCAAAATGATTTGCAGATTCATACAATCCCAACCAAAATTCATTAGGTGTTTTTGTAGGAATTGAAATGTTGGTCATAAAGTTTATATGGAAATGCAAAGGACCTACAACAATCAAAACAATTCTGAAAAAAAAAAAAAAGAAAAGAACAAAGTTGGAGGATTTATACTACCATCTTTCAAGATTTCTTATAAAACTTTAGTAATCCAGATAATGTGGTATTGGCATAAGGAAAATAAAATAGATCAATGTAACAGAAGAGAGAGTCTAAATACAGACCCATATGTAAATAGTTGATTTTTTTTCTTTTTTTGAGACAGGTTCTCTTGTCTGTCACCCAGGCTGGAATGTAGTGGCACGATCTTGGCTCACTGCAATTTCTGCCTCCTGGGTTCAAGCAATTCTCATGCCTCAGTCTCCTGAATAGCAGGAATTACAGACATGCACCACCACACCTGGCTAATTTTTGTATTTCTTGTAGAGACAGGGTTTTGCGATGTTGGCCAGGCTGTTCTCAAATTCCTGGCTTCATGTGACCCACCTGCCTTGGACTCCCAAAATGTTGGGATTACAGGTGTGGGCCACCTTGCCCAGCCTGATTTTTGACAAAGGTCCCAAGGTAATTCAATTGGGGGGAATAAAGTGTTTTTAATAATTGGTGCTAGAATCACTTAATATTTGTATTTAAAAATTAATCTTGATTCATACCTTACACCATATACAAACATTAATATGAGAGGGATTGTAAAAGTTAAAACTTTAAAGTTTCTAGAAAAAAAAGGAGACTACCTTCATCATCTTAGGTTAAGCAAAAAGTTTTTAAGACACAAAAAACACTAACCATAAGGAGGTAAATGGGACCTCAGCAAAATCAAATATTTCTGCTCATCTGATTGCATAATTAAGAAATAAGTATTCAAACCACAGACTGAGATAAGATACTTGTCATTTATGCCTGAAAAAGACTTGTCTAGAGAGTAGAGAGCTCTCATAACTCACTAATAAAAAGACAATCTAATGAAAAATGAACAGAAGATTTGATGAGAAACTTGATAAAAGTAGTATATGAATAAGCATATGAAAAGATGCTCAACATCATATATCATTAGAGAAATGCAAGTTAAAGCCAAAATGAGGCTGGGCACGATGGCTCACGCCTGTAATCCCAGCACTTTGGGAGGCTGAGGCAGGTAGATCACTTGAGGTCAGGAGTTTGAGATCAGCCTAACCAACATGGTGAAACCCCGTCTCTACTAAAAATATAAAAATTACCTGGGTGTAGTGGCAGGCACCTGTAATCTCAGCTACTTGGGAGGCTGAGGCATGAGAATCACTTGAACCCAGGAGGCGGAGGTTGCAGTGAGCAGAGATTGCGCCATTGCACTCCAGCTTGGGAGACAGAGACAGACTCTGTCTCAAAACAAAACAAAACAAAAAAAAAACCAAAATGAAATAGCATTACATACCCACTAGAATTGCAAAAGCTAAAAAGCTGGATGTTATCAAGTG
This sequence comes from Sapajus apella, assembly GCF_009761245.1. NCBI lineage: Eukaryota > Metazoa > Chordata > Mammalia > Primates > Cebidae > Sapajus > Sapajus apella. Next base: position 3,463,013 of record NW_022437049.1, on the reverse strand, counting down.
TTAGCAAGGACATGTAGCAGTTGGGATTCTCACATATGGTAGTGGGGGTAGAATATGATACAAGCACTTTGGGAAAATATTTAGTAGTTTCTTAAAGAGTTAAACATTCTCCTACACTATGAGTCAGCAATTTCACTCCTAGATATTTGCCCAAGAGAAATAAAAACATGTGTCCACAAAAAGGGGTGTAGGAGCATATTCATAACAGTTTTATTCATAATAGACAAAAACTGGAAATAATTCAACTGTTCCCCGTCAAGTGAATACACGTATTGTGGTGTATTCAAACCATGGAAAACAACTCAACAGAAATACTACAATGAAACAGCATTAAGAAATTGTAGAAGCTTATGCTGAGGAAAGCAATCCAGACACAAAAGTGTACACACTGTGTTTCCATTTATATAAAGTCCTACAAGAGGCAAAACCAAAGTATTAGGATAGAAATAAGACCAATGGTTCTTTGTCTGGGCTCCGAGTGTGAAGGATTAACTGGGAAAGGACAGGAGGAAACTTACTTGAGCTATGGAAATGTTGCATATCTTGATTGAGGAGGTGATTACACAGGTGTACCAACTCATCAAATGGCACATTTTAAAAACTATGTACTTTTAAATATAACATACACCTCAATTTAGAAAATGTACAGGCAGATTTGAGACCAATCAGACTTTTAGAAATGAAATTTAGTCATTGAAAATAAGAACACAATGAGCCTATTCATTAGTGATTGGATGTGGCTGCAGAGAGCTTCAGTGAGGCGACATCACCGGGTGCCTGCACCTGTCTCAGAGAGCTGCCCTTGCTGCTGCCACCTGCCCAGCCCCATGGACTCCATTCATACAGAGCTCCAAGCTTATCCGCAGGGATGATGCCTTTACAGGAGCAATTGCTGAATGGGCACAGCCAGAGCCAGCAGTTGTACTTCGCTAACCCCTGATTCTGGAGCTAAATGGGAGCCTTGCTGAATTCAAGCCAAAGGGAGGGACTGAATCCCAAATGGAGTGCACTCTGATGTGTGGAAACCAAAGTACCATGTCATGTATCCCAGAGTACCACAGAGATGTGGGGAGCAAGAAGATTTCTCTCCATTTTACCCATGGAAGCCTTCTTCTCTAAGACTTAGTTATAAATTTACGAGTCTTGAGAGGAAAAATCTGAAGAACTTCCTGAAAAACTCAGAATTCCCCTTCCCCTTTGATAGCTGAGGCACTGTTACTGAGTCAGCATGTGACCTGGCTTCATCCTTGGGAGTTCTTTCCCAGTTAACATGTCTCTTTCTATTTCTCATGCAAATTTTGAGAAAGATCTTGAAGGAATCCACTTCAGAAAGGTATGAAGACATAATCTCTCTCCTACAGGAACATACCTTTAATACTAGCTTCTCACTGTTCATGGCTGCAGTATGTGATTATTTTCAAAGAGGTGGAGTATTTCTCAAAATGAGTAAGTTGATTCTGAGTTGGTTTTCCACTCTCTAGCCCAGCACTGTCCAATACAACTTTCTCCAGTGACAGCTGTGTAATTCAGTCCAGTAGCCATTAGACATAAGTACCATTCGAACACTTGAAATGTGGCCAGTGTGACTGAGAAACTGAATTTTAAATTTTACTCCATTTTAACTAATCTAAATTTCCATTTAAAATGCCACATGTGGCTAGCAGCTCTCATATTGGACAGCACAGGTCTAGTCCTTACAAATCCTACAGAAGTGCTTACGAATCCTAGTGTCAGTCACATTACAGCAACCTCTGTCTACCTCCCCTGCATTAATTCTGGGACTGTTTAAGGCAAATGGCATCTCATGAGCAAAATTAAACCTCTCTTGTAGGCACAGATGTGGTTCTTTTGTTTCCTAAATAGTGCCTAAATATGTGGCATGGAGTTAGCCATATAATATTTAACAATTATTATTTAGTAAAGTAGATAATGTGAGGAAAAATTGAGTGGAAATACTGATCAAAGTCAGATCTTTCTGTCTTCACCTTCTTCACTCCATTCATTATGTCTGTTTTCAGTGGATCTACCCATCTCTGTCTCTGAGTCTCACCACATGGGCATTGCCAGACCTTGACCAAGCTAACAACATCTAGCTTCTCTGACTCTGTCACCAACCATCACAAATTCTGCCAGCACTCAAAGCCTGTAATTCTTTTAGGCACAGACACACTGTAAGATGACTGTGAAAATGGTGGAGTAGAGAGCTCCAAGAGATGATCTCTTTACAAAAACAGTGAATCACCTGGCAAAAGCTGTCAGAATCTATCTTTTTTTGAGACAGGGTCTCACTCTGTCACCCAGGCTGGAGTGCAGTGGCATGATCATAGCTCACTGCAACCTCAGCTTCCTGGGCTCAAGCAATTCTCCCACCTCAGCCTCCTAAGTAGCTGGGACCACAGGTGCATGCCACTACTCCCAGCTAATTTTTTCGTAATTTTTATAGAGACAAAGTTTTGCCATGTTTCCCAGGCTTATCTCAAACTCCTGAGCACAAGCAATTTGCCTGTCACAGCCTCCCAAAGTGCTGGGATTACAGGCATGAGCTTCTGCACCCAGCCTTTAAAAACTGTCAGCAACAATTTTATTTGAACTCTGGAAACTAGTCAAAGGTTTACCACAACCAGCTTCATATTTAATCAAGAAAAAGAATCTTGGTAGAACACCTTTGTGTCATTTTAACTTAACCTTCCCCTGTCCCTGAATCAGCAGCAGTCTTAAAGATGGTGGCCTGCATTCTCAGTGTGGGTTCCTGGTACCAGATAAAATAGAGTGTACTTTGTTCTCAAAGAATTGTGGGTGCTTGGTGTGAACTGTCTGGGGTCCTTGAAAAACTGGTGGAAAGAACTTTCTTTTTCTTAATTCAGACGTTTCAAAGAACAGAGAGGCAGCTACCTGGGGGAGCATTTATCAGAAACAAACGCAAATGTGTTCACCACTGCTGCCAGGACAAGGGATAACAGTTGGGGCAAATAATAGACATACCAAAAAGCTTGGGAGGAAAGGGTAGGGAGTGAGAATAGGGCTGTGAAAAGTTACCACATATTCCTGAGAATATAGAGGCCATGCATATGCCCAGGCGGTGCGTATGCTTAGGAGAAAACTGAAAGGCTCTAAGCTTTCACCTCCGGCCAAACTTCAGGCTCTGTGCAAGTAGGAAGTAAAGACTAAAACAAAGTTGTTCAGAGAGTGTTGAAGATATGCCCCAACATGCATGCGCGCGCGCGCACACACACACACACACACCACACACACACACCCCTCAAGGGAGAGAGAGGGAAACACACAGCCCATCCACAAAGGCTGGGAGATTTTCTCTGGTTTTGGCTGCAGGCATTTCATGAAGTCTCTGTCAAACCACTGATTATTAAGCTAAACAGAGAGACTTCAGTGGCCACACATGACAAAGAAGACAAATCTTACAAAATTAGTTCAGAAAAGTCACCAAACAAAGAGAAACCACTAGCATTAACATCAACAACAAACTCTAAAAAGGGAGGAGAATCTGATTTCCAGAGTTGCCACATTATAACATTCAAAAAACATGTCTAGTTTTCAACAAAAAATTATGAAGCATGTAAAAACAAACAAAAAAACCCACAACAAAGTATGACCCACATATAGTAAAAAAAGATAGAAACTGTGCCCAAGGAAGCCCAGATATTGGACTTATCAGACAAAGTCAACTACTTTAAATATGCTCAAAGTGGCAAAGTAACCATACATACAGAATTAAAGGGCATTATGAGAACAATGTCTCACCAAATAGAGAATATCAATAAAGAAGAAACCAATATAAAGTCCAAAGTTGAAAAGTACAATAATTGAAATAAAAAGATTTACTAGATTTGTTCAACAGCAGTTGTGAGTTGACAAAAGAAAGAATCAGTGAACTTGAAGATAGATATTGCTCAGCAATATTGCTCAGTCTGAGCAGCAAGTAATATCGCTCAGTTTGAGCAGCAAGGGAAAAAAGAAGGAAGATGAACAAAGACTAAGAGACCTGTGGGAAACCATCAAGTGTTCCAGTGAATGTATAATGGGAGGTGCAGAAAAAGAGAATAAAAAGGAGGTGAAAGAATATTTAAAGAAAGTGGTGTGGTGGCTCACGCCTGTAATCTCAGCACTTTGGGAGGTCAAGGCAAGTGGATGACTTGAGGTCAGGAGTTTGAGACCAGCCTGATCAACATGATGAAATCCCATCTCTACTAAAAATGCAAAAATTAGCTGGTTGGGGTGGTGCACACCTGTACTCCCAGCTACTCGGGAAGCTGAGGTATGAGAATTGCTTGAACCTGGGAGGCAGAGATTTCAGTGAGCTGAGATTGCACCACTGTACTCCAGACTAGGCAAAGAAAAAAAACACCACAGAGAGGGAGAAATAATGGTTAAAAAGCCCCATATTTGATGAAAGACATAGAACCATACATTCAAGAAGCTAAGCAAACCCCAATAAATAAAGAGAATCACAGTGAGATTTATCAAACTGTTGAAAGACAAAGAAAAAAAAGGGAATCCTGAAAGTAGTAAGAGAAAAGCAACTTGACACATACAAGGAATCTTCAGTAAGATTGACAACTGATTTCTCATCAGAATCTATATGGGCCAAAAGACAGTAGGATAATATTCAAAGTACTGAGAGGAAAGAAAAAAAACCTGTCAACAAAGAAGTCTAAGTCCAGCCAAAAAAAAAAAAAGTATGGCTAAATGCATTTTTAAGCAGGAAAATGGGCTTTACATTGATACAGTTTAATGAAATTATTTTGCAACTTTTCCCAGTAAATCATCTTTTGCCTTTAGATACACACCTCAGTAATTCCAGGTCTGCCAGGGTGATTATATAGCTGGTCTGTAATTGCAGGCCTATTTCTGGATGAAATTTGCCATGGGTCCTGATGGTAGGTTTAGACTGTCACATGAGTTACATGGTTGTTTCCAACATCCTTCAAATGCAACATCTCCAAAACACAAACCTGATTTTTTTCCACCTTACCCCCTCCACCATCCTCATGACAGCAAGGGGCATTTCTGCATGCCACTGTGAACCATATCCAATTAATTTCCATGTCTGGGTGTTTGACTTCCTAAGCAGCTTTCAAATCCATTAAATTCTCATCATCACCTTAGTTCAATATGCCATCATCTTTATCTGAACTACTATAATGGACTGGCTTGACTACCTGCTTTCTTATCTTAATCCGTCTCAATGTTCCATATTCTATCTACTTGCATTTTAAAAATGCAAATCTAATTACTTTGCTCCCCTGTTTAAAGCCTACAATTGGCTTCCCATTGCTCTTAGAATAAAATCCTCAAGGGTTGAACTGGTCCAGGAGATGGAGACTGTGTGGGCCTGGCTCCTGCCCATCTCTCCAGCCACCCCACCTGACTCATTTCACTCCAGTCATGGAAGAGTCTGTCTGTTCTCCCCACCCCAGGACAGTCATATACATGCTCATCTCTTTCTGTAACGTTTTGCCTCCTCCTCTGCACTTACCCAGACCCACTCATTTTCAGAGCTCAGATGAAATGTTACTTCTAAAGGAAGTCTTCCTGACCCTTCCAGGCTCAGTTAAGTTCCCCTATGTGGGCCTCCTAAGCACCGAGGGCTCCTCTTTTATACATATTACTGTTATAATTTCAAATTTATGTGATTAATTACTCAATATCTGACTCCCACTAAAATCTGAGACCCATGAAGGCAGGTACGGTCTTGTTCAATGGGGTGGCCCCAGTGTCAATGACAGTGCTGTGAATATGGCAGAAGACTGATACATATTTGTGGATATTGATATTATAAAATGCAATTGGGTCTCAGAGGTATCATCTTAGCAATCAATTGGCACCTTAGTAAAAATGAGTTTGCATGCTGACAGAGAAAGAATGCAGACACAAGAGCAGAAGATCAAACACTGCATGTTCTCACTCATAGGCGGGTGTTGAACAATGAGAACACATGGACACAGGGAGGGGAGCACTACACACTGGGGTCTGTTGGGGGGAAATGGGGGAGGGACAGTGAGGGGTTGGGAGTTGGGGAGAGATAGCATGGGGAGAAATGCCAGATATAGGAGAAGGGGAGGAAGGCAGCAAATCACACTGCCATGTGTGTACCTATGCGACAATCTTGCATGTTCTTCACATATACCCCAAAACCTAAAATGCAAATAAAAAAAAAAGAATGCAGTCCAGGTGTGCTGCTAGCTCCAGGCTCCTTGTCGTTGAAACAGGATCACAGAAGAATGTACATGGGAGCAGTCCTTCACTCCTCCTTTGAATGTCATATTACAACACACACAGCATTCCCAGGACAGTGGAATTTAGGGAGTGGATTATCCATTCTGTTCAATTTGACTTCCCAAACTGTTTAATAAATGCAGGGTCTTTTCTCTGGACTCTCAGGGGCTCCAAATGGTCACTCCCTTACAGGGGCAGAGACATGTCAGGTCCTGGACTCTTCAGCAGTAGGGGGGGTGGAGGAGAGAGGGGAGAGGTAACAGACCTTCATCATGGTCTAACCTCAGGGAGAGAGATGGATAAACAGATCTTTCATCCTGCCAATGTTAACCCCCTGCTAACTTATTTCCTTGACATTACAATGCTAAAGAGAATGTCTGCTTCCTTCTACTCCGCCTCTAGCTTTATCACCAAGGTCCCACTGTTATTTTAGCTTCAGTGTGTGCCAAGAAGGACCCTGAAAGGTGGGATAGAAACTCCTACAGAGACAAGGCACTCAGAAGGAACGGTACCACTCCTAACACAGGCAGGGAAAGGAGGCTAAAGGCAATCTTTACCCTCTCACAGGTTATCTGTGAGTACATAATTTTGTATTTCTTGCAGAAAACAAGTATCAGTGAGGGATACTGTAGAATTATTGCCACAAGGTGTTTGAAGCTAAAAATAAAGAGCTGGGAATGATGTTAAGTAAATAGACTCCCTAACTCCTTCCTGGTATGCTCCCATTTTCTCCATCAAGGAGAACAATCAGACTGCAAAGGCAGAGCAAACTTGTGTGAGGCTAGGCAGTCAGGATGATAGAAGAGTGTGTCTGAAGGTGATGGGCTGGTCCCAGTGCCTCGAGCCTCTTAGCCTGAATAATCAGGCCATATCCTGGGGAAATGAGCAGATTCATGAACAAGACGAATCAGCCCAGACTGTCACTTCTGAAAATCTTGGAGAAGAGGACAAGTGTCTGAAGAATAGAAATGGCCTGAGTTTCACGTCAACTCCGTTTAATAAGGTCATGGTTTGTAGACACTGAGTATAAAGGAAGAAGTGGTCACAGACCCTTCATGGAAACTCTACCCCCATTTCCTTCCTTAGTAGAGTTTTTGAGCTGGGAAATAGGATTATGCAGTAGGTGGTACAACTGAGTTTCTTCAAAGTATTGGACACTATGAACACATAAGAGCATTTGTGCAAAAGAACTTGATTAATGGAACCATCGCCATCTGGAGATGGAGTTCTAGCGGGATTCCTCTGGGCTCTGGCTTTAACCTGCTCTTGCCCCAAAACCGTTATCACTAAATTTAGCTGTCATTGCATCTAGCCCATACTCCTCAATATTTCCCAAAGGGTGAAATTTAGTAAAGTTAAACAGCGATAAATATCAGGTCACATACTTTGCTCTGAAAAATCAGCTGCACATCTAAAGTGCAAGAAAGATGTGGTTTAGCAAGAGTGGCACTTCAAACCTCTGAAGACTTCATAATTATTTGCTTCATTCTGAAAGAGTCCACATAGGAAGGGCTACCATTGGATGATGTCAGTGTCATAGGACCTCTGCTCCCACTTTTATATGAGTCTGTTAATTTTATTATCAGACATCCAGGGCTCTGTGACTAGGTCACCATTATATAGACTATTTCCCTAAAGAGCTTTAAAGAAAGTTGATTTCCTTTCTCAAGGACAGGGCAGGAGTATCTCTATCTTATGCATTTGTCATCCAATGGCTAGATCAAAGTTAAACAGCCAAGAATATACATGAAAGGGATCCATGGAGAGAAATCATGTCTAAAGAAGCATTCTGATGTTTGTAGCATTCCTGAGTTTAAAAGCACTTTTCACTCATCTCATTTGATCCTCTTCTGCACAAGCCTGTGAGATAACCCAGATGGATGTCCACTTAATGGAAGGGAAATCAAATAACCTGAGAGATGCAGAGGTTGCCCAGAAACCAACTTGCAGCTTCAAGTTCAGCTCTCTACACAGGAAACGGTCCTGCATATATGTGTGCATAAAATACAGGTTAAAATCAAGTAATCTTATGGAAGAGAGTTCCCTGTGTATTTGTTTAATTCAACAACTATTAACTAATTAATATTTAACAACCGTTAACTATTTTTCTGGAAGCAGAGTCTTGCTCTGTTGCCCAGACTGGAGTGCACTGGTGCAATCCTGGCTCACCGAAACCTCTGCCTCCTAGGTTCAGGTGATTCTGCTGCCTCAGCCTCTCGAGCAGCTGGGATTACAGGTGAGCGCTACCATGTCTGGCTAATTTTTTGTGTTTTTAGTAGAGACAGGGGTCTCACTATGTTGCCTAGGCTAGTCTTGAACTCCAGAGCTCGGGCAATCCACCTACCTCGGCCCTCCCAAAGTGCTGGGATTACAGGCTTGAGCCACGGTGCCTAATAACTATTTAAAAGAGCATATTACATAATCACTGCTCCCACAGAGGGGATGGGGCAAGAAGTAGAAGTAGAAATAGACACGATTTCCACCTCAAAAGCCCTCACATAAGTCAGGAGCTCAGGTAACAGTGCAGAGCCACAAGCCGAGGGCGTAAACTGGAGGAAGACAGAGTATGCCAGGGCAAGATGGGATCAGGGCTGGATGAAAATGTAGACTCTCTCTGCTCTGGTTGATTCTTTTTTGCTCTCTCTCTCTCTCTTTTTAAATTGTACTTTAAGTTCTAGGGTACATGTGTAGTTCATGCAGGATTGTTGCATAGGTACACACATGGCAATGTAGTTTGCTGCCTCCATCCCCCCATCACCTAGATCTGGTATTTCTCCCCATGTTATCCCTCTCCAACCTCCCTACCACCCCCACGCTGTCCCTCCCTTGTCGCCCCCCACAACAGACTCCAGTGTGTGATGCTCCCCTCCCTGTGTCCATGTGTTCTCATTGTTCAACACCCACCTATGAGTGAGAATATGTGGTGTTTGATTTTCTGTTCTTGTGTCACTTTGCTGAGAATGATGGTTTCCAGATTCATCCATGTCCCTACAAAGGACACAAACTCAACATTTTTTATGACTGCATAGTATTTTACAGTGTATATGAGCCACATTTTCCTTGTCCAGTCTAATGTCGATGGGCATTTGGGTTGGTTCCAGGTCTTTAGTATTGTAAACAGTGCTATGAACATCCATGTGCATGTATCTTTATAATAGAATGATTTATAATCCTTTGGATATATACCCAGTAAAGGGATTGCTGGGTCAAATGGAATTTCTATTTCTAGGTCCTTGAGGAATCGCCACATTGCCTTCCACAATGGTTGAACTAGTTTACGCTCCAACCAACAGTGTAAAAGTGATCCTATTTCTCCACATCCTCTCCAGCATCTGTTGTCTCCAGATTTTTTAATGATCGCCATTCTAATGGGCATGAGGTGGTATCTCAATGTGGTTTTGATTTGCATTTCTCTAATAATCAGTGATGATGAGCATTTGTTGGCCTCATATATGTCTTCTTTTGAAAAGTGTCTGTTCATATCCTTTGCCCACTTATGGATGGGTTTTTTGTTTTGTTTTGTTTTTTTCTTTTAAATCTGTTTTAGTTCTTTGTAGATTCTGGATATTAGCCCTTTGTCAGATGGGTAGATTGCAAAAATTTTTTCTCATTCTGTTGGTTGCCGGTTCACTCTAATGATTGTTTCTTTTGCTGTACAGAAGCTCTGAAGTTTAATTAGGTCCCATTTGTCTATTTTGGCTTTTGTTGCCAATGCTTTTGGTGCTTTAGTCATGAAGTCTTTGCCTATGCTTATGCCCTGAATGGTTTTGCCTAGGTTTTCTTCTAGGGTTTTATGGTGTTACATCTTATGTTTAAGTCTTTAATCCATCTGGAGTTAATTTTAGTGTAAGGTGTCAGTTTAGTGTAAGGGGTCCAGTTTCTGCTTTCTGCACATGGCTAGCCAGTTTTCCCAACACCATTTATTAAACAGGGAATCCTTTCCCCATTGCTTGTTTTTGACTGGCTTGTCAAAGATCAGATGGTTGGAGATGTGTGGCATTGCCTCCAGGGCCTCTGTTCTGATCCATTGGTCTATATCTCTGTTTTTGGTACCAGTACCATGCTCTCTTCATTACTGTAGCCTTGTAGTATAGTTTGAAATCAGGCAGCGTGATGGCTCCGGCTTTGTTCTTTTTGCTTAGGATTGTCTTGGCTATGCCAGCTTTCTTTTGGTTCCATATGAAGTTTAAGGTGGTTTTTTCCAGTTCTGTAAAGAAGGTCATTGGTGGCTTGATGGGGATAGCATTGAATCTATAAATTACTTTGGGCAGTATGACCATTTTCGCGATGTTGATTCTTATTAAACATGAGCATGGAATGTTTCACCATCTGTTTGTGTCCTCTCTTATTTCATTGAGCAGTGGTTTGTAGTTCTCCTTGAAGGGGTCCTTTACATCCTTTGTTAGTTGTATTCCTAGGTATTTTATTCTCTCTGTAGCAATTGTGAATTGGAGTGCTCATGATTTGGCTCTCTGTTATTCTGTTATTGGTGTATAACAATGCTTGTGATTTCTGCACATTGATTTTGTATACTAAGACTTTGCTGAAGTTGCTTATCAGTTTAAGGAGATTTTGGGCTGAGATGATAGGGTCTTCCAAATATACAATATTGTCATCTGCAAATAGAGACAATTTGACCTCCTCCTTTCCTAATTGAATACTCTTTATTTCTTTTTCTTGCCTAATTGCTCTGGCTCAAACTTCCCATACTATGGAGTGGTGAGAGAGGGCATCCTTGTCTAGTGCCAGATTTCAAAGGGAATGCTTCCAGTTTTTGCCCGTTCAGTATGATATGGGCTGTAGGTTTGTTGTAAATAGCCTTTATTGTTTTGAGATATGTTCTTTCAATACCTAGTTTATTGAGAGTTTTTAGCATAAAGCACTGTTGAATTTTGTTGAAGGCCTCTCTGCATATATTGAGTTAATCATGTGGTTTTTGTCTTTGGTTCTGTTTATGTAGTGGATTATGTTTATAGACTTGCATATGTTGAACCAGTCTTGCATCCCCGGGATGAAGCCTACTTGATCATGATGGATAAGCTTTTTGATGTGCTGTTGCAATTGGTTTGCCAGTATTTTATTAAAGATTTTTGCATCTATGTTCATCATGGATATTGGCCTGAAGTTTTCTTTTTTTGTTGAGTCTCTGCCGGGTTTTGGTATCAGGATGATGTTGGTGTCATAAAATGATTTGGGAAGGATTCCCTTTTTGGATTGTTTGAAATAGTTTCAGAAGGAATGGTACCAGCTCCTCTTTGTATATCTGGTAGAATTCAGCTGTGAACCTGTCTGGACCTGGACTTTTTTTGATTGGTAGGCTATTAATTGCTACCTCAGCTTCAGCCCTTATTGGTCTATTCAAGGTTTCAACTTCTTCCTGGTTTAGGCTTGGGAGGGTGCACGTGTCCAGGTATTTATCCATTTCTTCCAGATTTACTGGTTTATGTGCATAGAGTTGTTTGTAGTAATCTCTGATTGTAGTTTTTATTTCTGTGGAATCAGTGGTGATATTCCCTTTATTGTTTTTTATCACATCTATTTGATTCTTCTCCCTTTTCTTTTTTATTAATCTGGCTAGCAGACTGTCTATTTTGTTGATCTTTTCAGAAAGTCAGCTCCTGGATTTATTGATTTTTTGAAGGGTTTTTTTTTATGTCTCTATCTCCTTCAGTTCTCCTCTGATCTTAGTTATTTCTTGTCTTCTGCTAGCTTTTGAGTTTTTTTTGATCTTGCTCCTCTAGCTCTTTCTATTTTGACAATAAAGTGTTGATTTTAGATCTTTCTTCGCTTCTCATGTGGGCATTTATTGCTATAAATTTTCCTTTAGACACTGCTTTAAATGTGTCCCAGAGATTCTGGTATGTTGCATCTTCATTCTCGTTGGTTTCAGAAAACATCTTTATTTCTGCCTTCATTTCATTGTTTATCCAGTTGACATTCAGGAGCCAGTTGTTCAGTTTCCATGAAGCTGTGTGATTCTGAGTTAGTTTCTTAATTCTGAGTTCTAATTTGATTGCCCTGTGGTCTGAGAGACTGTTTGTTATGATTTCCGTTCTTTTGCATTTGCTGAGGAGTGATTTACTTCCAATTATGTGGTCAATTTTAGAGTAGGTGCAATGTGGTGCTGAGAAGAATGTATATTCTGTGGATTTTGGGTGGAGATTTCTGTAGATGTCTATTAGGTCTGCTTGGTCCAGATCTGAGTTCAAGTCCTCGATATCCTTGTTAATTTTCTGTCTTGTTGATCTGTCTAATATTGACAGTGGAGTGTCAAAGTCTCCCACTATTATTGTGTGGGAGTCTAAGTCTCTTTGTAGGTCATTAAGAACTTTTTTTATGTACCTGGTGCTCCTGTATTGAGTGCGGATATATTTAGGATTGTTAGCTCTTCTTGATGCATTGATCCTTTTACCATTATGTAATGTCCTTCTTTGTCTCTTTTGATCTTTGTTGGTTTAAAGTCTATTTTATCAGAGACTAGGATTGCAACTCCTGATTTTTTTTGCTCTCCATTTGCTTGATAAATCTTCCTCCATCCCTTTGAGTCTGTGTGTGTCCTTGCATGTGAAATAGGTTTCCTGAATACAGCACACTGATGGGTCTTGACTTTTTATCCAATTTGCCAGTCTGTGTATTTTGATTGGGGTATTTAGCCCATTTACATTTAGAGTTAATATTGTTATGTGTGAATTTGATCCTGCCATTTTGATGCTAGCTGGCTGTTTTGCCCGTTAGTTGATGCTTTATTTTTTTCATTGTGTTGATGGTCTTAACCATTTGGTACATTTTTGGAGTGGCTTGTACTGGTTGTTCCTTTCCTTGTTTAGTGCTTCTTTCAAGAGCTCTTGTAAGGCAGGCCTGGTGGTATCAAAATGTCTTGACTATTGATTGTCCATAAAGGATTTTCTTTCTCCTTTGTTTGTGAAGCTTAGTTTGGCTGGATATGAAATTCTACATTGAAAGTTCTTTTCTTTAAGGATGTTGAATATTGGCCCCCATTCTCTTCTGGCTTATAGGGTTTCTGCTGAGAGATCCGCTGTGAGTCTGATGGGCTTCCCTTTGTGGGTAACCCGACATTTCTCTCTGGCTGCAGTTAGCATTTTTTCCTTCATTTCAACCTTGGTGAATCTGATGATTATGTACCTTGGGGTTGCTCTTCCTGAGGAACGTCTTTGTGGTGTTCTCTGTATTTCCTGGACTTGAATGGTGGCCTGGCTTGCTAGGTTGAGGAGGTTCTCCTGGATAATATCCTGAATGGTGTTTTCCAGCTTGGATTCATTCTCTCCGTCACATTCAGGTACACCTATGAAACGTAGATTAGGTTTTTTCGCATAATCCCTTATTTCTTGGAGGCTTTGTTCATTTCTTTTCACTCTTTTTTCTCTATTCTTGCCTTCTCACTTTATTTCATTGAGTTGATCTTCTGATCAACTTCTTCTGATATCCTTTCTTCTGCTTGGTTGATTAGGCTATTGAAACTTGTGTATGCTTCATGAAGTTCTAGTGCTGTGTTTTTCAGCTCCATGAAGTAGTTTATATTCTTCTTTAAGCTGTTTACTCTAGTTAGCATTTCATCTAACCTTTTTTCTAGGTTCTTGTTTCTTTGCATTGGATTAGCACATGTTCTTTTAGCTCAGAGAAGTCTGTTATTAACCACCTTCTAAAGCCTGTTTCTGTCAATTCATCAGATTCATTCTCCATCCATATTTGATCCCTAGCTGATGAGGAGTTGCGATCCTTTGGAGGAGGAGAGGTGTTCTGGTTTTTGGTGTTTTCGTCCCTTTTGAGCTGGTTTCTTCCCATCTTAGTGGATTTACCTACCTGTGGTCTTTGTAGTTGGTGACTTTTGGATGGGTTCTCTGAGTGGACATCCTTTTTGTTGATGATGAAGTTATTTCTTTCTGTTTCTTAGTTTTCCTTCTAACAGACCCCTCTGCTGCAGGACTGCTGGAGGTCCATTCCAGACCCTGCTTGCCTGGGGATCACCCTGCAGAATAGTAAGGGTTGTTGCTGGTTTTTTTTTCTGTTATCTTTGTCCCAGAAGGGTACCTGCCAGATGTCGGCCTGAGCTCTCCTGTATGAGGTGTCTCTTTGGGTATATGGGGGTTGGGGAGCTGCTTGAGGAGACAGTCTGTCCCTTATAGGAGCTCAAGTGCTGTGCTGGGAGCTCTGTTGTTCTGTGCAGAGATGCTGGGCAGGTACTTTTAAGTCTGCTGCAACAGAACTCATAACTGCCTCTTTTCCCAGGTGCTCTGTCCTAGGAAGGTTGGCTTTATTTATAAGTTCCTTTTTTCATAGATGCCCTGCCCAGCACGGAGTAGTCTAGTCACGGTCTGCCAGCAGAGGTGTTGCTGAGCTGCCACAGGCTCTGCCCAGCTGCTGTGTGAACTGCCTCGGTAGTGGTGGACTGTCTCAGTAGTAGTGGTTGCCCTTCCCCGCACTGAGCTGGACCATCCTGGGTCCAGCTGCGCTTGCTGCAAAACTCTCAATCCAGAGCATTTCACATTGCTTTTTTTGTACGGGTGGTACCCGCTGAGCCAGATCGCCTGGCTCCCTGTCTCTGCCCCCTCCCTTTCAGTTGAATGGGTGGTGAAAATTTGTTTGGAAATGTGGTGGGCACTCACCCTCTGCGTTGTTCTTGCTGTGAACTGCACTCCAGAGCTGTTCCTATTTAGCCATTTGGATCCTCCCCAGCTCTGGTCGATTCTTTACAAGTTCGGAGGGAGGTGCCAGAGATTTTGTTTTTGTGTTGTTGTTTTCAATGAAACCTTAATAGTGGTATTTCAAACACCTGTGACAAGCAATGGAAGATGTCTCTTTGGTTTCAAGAACATTTTCTTGAGTGTTCCTCAACTCCAAATGCCTAAGTAGTCCCTACCCCCCATCCCAATGTCTGATTGGTCTTCCTGACTGACCTGAGGCCAGCCCTGCTGGACCTTCTGGCTCTGCTTTTGAGTTAGTTTGGGGTTTTGAACCATTGAACTCTTCCTCCCCCCAGCACCATCTTGGTTTGTGACCTTTTTTCCTGTCCCTGACCAAGCTGAATTCCGATCTTTCTGAAGGGCATTAGTGTGCCAAGTTTGCAAAATGAAACTTTCAATTTGTTCTTCTTGTCACTGATTTTTTTTTTCTTTTTCTTGACTTTGCAAGGGGTATAGTTCTTTCTGTGCTCCTAAATGAGAATTTCCATGGTTTTGTAGGAGTTGAAAGGTCCTCACCCATCATAAAGGACATGTTAACAGAAGAAGAGCATGACACATTTATTTAATCAAGATTTTACGTGACATAGAAGCCTTCAGAAATAAAGACCCAGAGATCTGCTTTTATGCTTAGGTTTGATGAAGAATGGACAGTGGTGTAGAAATGTGATTGGACAAAAGGTCAAGTGATTGAATGCTAACAGTGGAAGGCAGAAAGCCAGCAAGGCCTGTCTGTTCAGATTCTTCCTGTCCTCTTTCTATAACATTCCTCCCTCCTGGAGATGGCACAAGGACCCCTCTGGAATGAGGATTCTCAAGAAAGAAGGGAGAGAATGACCTTTGTAAGTTTGATGGCTTGCTTTGGGGGAGAGGAATTCTAGTTTCTATGATCCACTTTGGGAAGGAAGAATTCTGATTTCTATGACTTACTTCAGGGGAGAAAAAGAGGTGAGAAACAGGGGCCTTGCTTCCGAGGCTACTGTTTTAGATCAGTGGTTCTCAAAGTGTGGTCCCCAGGCCAGCAGTGTCATTTTCATCTGGGAACATGTTAGAAATGCACATTCTCAGGCCCCATCCCAGACCTACTGAATCAGAAATTCTGAGGTTGGAGCCCAGAAATTGTCTTAATAAGTATTCCAGGTGATCCTGATGCATGCTCAAGTGTGAGACCCAGCATCAAAGAGAGCTAGAACATGGAGGCTAGGTGTGGTGGCTCACACCTGTAATCCCAGCACAGGCTGGGGAGGGTGGATCACTTGAGGTCAGCAGTTGAGACCAGCCTGGCCAACATGGTGAAACCCTGTCTTACTAAAATAAAAAATTGGCCAGGTGTGGTGGCAGGAGACTGTAATCCCAGCTACTGGGGAGGCCAAGGCATGAGAATCACTTGAACCCAGGAGGCAAAGGTTGTAGTGAGCCATGATCGCACCACTGTACTCTAGCCTGTGCAACAGAGACTCTGTCTAAAAAAAAAAAAAAAAAAAAAAAAAAAAAAAAAACTAAACATACAAAAAACTGGAAAGTGAAGCAGAATAACATTTCTTCCTTTGCCCAATTTCCTGTTCCCCCTTCAAAAGCCAGGCCACAGGCTGCCTCCCCTTGTGGCTTGTCCTGCCTGCTTCCTCTGGCTTCATCCACCTGCACCACTCAGTGGACACTGTCTGCTCTTTGTTGCTTTTCTCCCTTATCTAGAGGTTTATCTTGGCTCTTATGACCAAAGCTACCAGGCCACATACTGATACTTGTATGAAAAGCTGATGTCCATCCCTGCACCAGAACATACAGCAGGAGGACGCATCTCATACACACACACACACAAGCTCTCTTTTCCTGGGATGTCATCTGGTCATTTGTACATGCTTGGCTTTCCCATAACCAGGGATGTACCATCTGCCCCCTAGTTACACTCCTGTCCTACTGCATAATTTACTGGGAGTCCTTGCTCTGCTTCTCCTCTGACTTGTCCTCCTTTCCCCCACCAGGAACAAGCTTGTCATTCTCCTGCCTCTCACAGCCTTGACAGAGCCTGCTGGATACCTCTTCTCATGTACTGCCTGAGCATTCCGACCACACTCCCCAACCATGTGCTCCAGCCACTTCTCCAATGACATCCCATTCTTACCTAGCTCATAATGTGTTCATGTTTCATTCTACCTCCTGTCTCTGCCAGAATTCAGGCATCCACATATCCCATTCTCTAATGTGAAACTCTCCTTTTCTGTTGGTTCATAACCTCCTGCCTTCACTTCTTTGACAAAATGTCCTCTTTGATGGATTTCGCTGGACTCTCCTGCTCCAATCACACTACCACACTGTTGATGATGTGTATATGTGATCAGCTATGGTTAGTCTGTCCAGTCTTCCTTGGTAATCCCTATTAAATCAAATGCAGTTATCTTTAGACCTTGGACACTTGAAAAAATGATGCTGCCTGATTTACTTGTAGAAATTATCCATTTTGTGGCAGTATCAAATTCACACATAACAATATTAACCCTAAATGTAAATGGACTAAATGCCCCAATCAAAAGACACAGACTGGCAAATTGGATAAAAAGACAAAACCCATCGGTGTGCTGTATCCAGGAAACCCATCTCACATGCAAGGATACACAAAGGCTCAAAATAAAGGGATG